>NC_048447.1:4508368-4698408 GCF_004353265.1 Vitis riparia
TCAAGGAATTGAGCCATATCTTGGCTTTGTCCTTTAATGTGAATGGAAAGAGCTTCAACCTCATAAGCTTAATAGTTGTTCCCCCTTCTTGAAAAGTATTACACACATCTTCGAATTCCTTTTTGTGCGCATATGGATTTTCACTTTCCATCCCATGGAAAGTAGGAAGCAGAGGCACGATGTGTGGCCTGATAATCAATTGCTCTGTAAGAGGAATGATGCAAGATGGTGCACTCATCCTCGGAGGGTGCATCCTGTCCCTCATGGACCTATACAAATTCGGATCATTCGCCTGCCCGTGTTGTGAATGTTGATCCTCTGGCTGATTCTCCATGACTTCCAAAATAATCTCTAATTCAGTAGCTCGTGGAGTCTCTATCCGCACTAACCTTCCCTCTTGGTCTCTAATCCAATAGGGCATGCACAGATTCAACTGGAACAAAACAAATAAACAAAACAAAGAAAAAGAAAAGAAAAAAAACAGAGCATGCGGAAGGAAAAACCGAGTATGAAAAATAAACTAAAAATGAAAGTTAAAAGCTAAAAGAAACTTATCTAAACTAAGTTAAAAATGTTCTAAAACTAAAATAAAAAGTTAGTAAATGAAAAATGAGATAGAATTCACCTCACTCATGAGAAGTCTCACAAGTTACCTCCGGCTGATGTATTCATAGTGAAGTAGCACCTTCCCCGGCAACGGCACCATTTGAACCCGACTCTTGGTAGCTTGGCATGTAAGGGTATCAACAAAATTTATACCTAAGGTCCTTACACTAAAGTAGCATAGCTACTATAGCATAGTGGCTCTAGGATCGAACACTAGAAAGGGTTTTTACTTTAATTGGTGAAGTTCGGAGGATGCAGTGAACTTTTCTTAATAAAAATTAGGTTAAGATGAAAACATAAAAAGATGAAGGTGTTGTAAACTAAACTAACATGAAAATAGGTTAAAAGATGGAAAAAGAAGTTTCTCAAAGCTTTGGATAGCCATGCTTAACTCACTGTGTAAAAATGGAGATTTTGGGACTTTTCACCTTGAGTTGGGGAAGCAACTAAGGCGATGCTTACTTCCCGAACCGGTATGAGTTTAACAACTGAGTTTTAGTCCTTGAAAACTTACAAAAAGGGTAGCTGAACCTCATAACTGTTCTTTTATTGGTATAGGTCATCTCCTCGACTTGCAATACAATGGCTCGTAGGAGATAACTAATGAACGTTAGTGGATCTAACAATAAGAATCCACTGAGACCAAAAGGTTATCAAGTATTGACCATTCAAAGCAAGTCAGAGGGATTAAAAGCTTTACTTTGAATGAAAACATTTATGACGCTCGGCTACTTACATTTATGGCTTGGAAATCTCCATCCTGACACGGGAGCTTCACATGGCATCCATTACTTCAAGAAACTAAAAGGTTTTAGCCTCTCATCCTTGGGGATTTCATCCTCCAAGGATGTTTGGCTACTAAGAAAATGAGAAAGAAAAGAGAAAAGAAGCGTATGAACAAAAGTGCTCTTATAACTTATAAAGTTACATGTTACAAGATGATCGTGTCTGAGGCTCTTCACCTCTATTTAAAGACAATAAAAAGCTAAATTGCAAGAGCTATTACAAAAGCAACCTTTTCATTGGTTGATTACAAGGGTAAAATAGGTATTTATAAAGCTAAAAGTCAAGCAAAATATCTTGGAGAACCGGCAGTGGAATATCATCAACAGCGTCTCAAAACAGGGGATTTCAAAGGCATTTCGCAAGGGGGAAGATGAAAGGTCCAAATTTCGCAAGGTGAAAAGCCACCTTGCGAAATTTCGCAAGGTGGTTTCTTCATGGTGCGAAATGGCCAAATTTCGCACCATGAGGAAAATCCCCTTGCGAAATGGTGTTCCCATTGCTTGTGCTCACGTTTCCACTTGAAATTCAAGCCTGTAAATGTCCAAAATCCTTGCTTAACTCGCCCAAGTAGCTCCTCCATCAATTGGCATGCTTGAATTGGTTCATAAGCTGATGAAAAACATGTAAACTTGCCACTAAAAATGGTTAGAACTAATTACTAAGGAGCTTAATGAATTAATTAGGTTAAATGAATATGATTACTACTCAAAGGTGCTTAAAACCCTTATAATTAGGTTTACAAAATAGCACTTTCGGTAGTAATCACAGTTCTTAACAGATGCATTGAAAAGGACTTGGTGCTCAACTGGGAGAAATGCCATTTTATGGTACATCAAGGAATTGTCCTTGGCCATATCATCTCCGAGAAAGGCATTGAGGTTGATAAAGTAAAGGTGGAACTTATTGTCAAATTGCCATCCCCAACAACTGTGAAAGGAGTAAGGCAATTCCTTGGCCATGCAGGGTTCTTCAGGAGATTTATAAAATATTTCTCTAAGCTTTCAAAGTCTCTTTGTGAACTTTTGGCTAAGGATGCTAAGTTTATATGGGATGAAAGGTGTCAAAAGAGTTTTGATCAATTGAAGCAATTTTTGACAACTGCTCCAATAGTAAGGACTCCCAACTGGCAACTAACCTTTGAAGTAATGTGTGATGCCAGTGACTTTGCTATAGGAGCTGTGCTTGGCCAAAGAGAAGATGGGAAGCCCTATGTGATCTACTATGCAAGCAAGACAATGAACGAAGCTCAAAGGAACTACACAACTATAAAGAAAGAATTGTTAGCTATGGTGTTTGCCTTAGACAAGTTTCGTGCTTATTTAGTAGGGTCTTTCATCATTGTTTTTACTGACCATTCATCCCTGAAGTATTTGTTGACAAAGCAAGATGCAAAAGCAAGGTTGATTAGATGGATTCTTTTATTACAAGAGTTCGATCTCCAAATCAGAGATAAGAAAGGAGTGGAGAATGTGGTAGCTGACCACCTTTCAAGGTTGGCTATAACACATAATTCCCATGTCTTACCTATTAATGACGACTTTCCTGAGGAATCACTTATGTTGCTAGAGAAAACTCCTTGGTATGCTCATATTGCTAACTATTTGGTTACTGGTGAATGGAAAGCACAAGACAAGAAGCACTTCTTTGCAAAGATTCATGCTTATTATTGGGAAGAGCCTTTTCTTTTCAAGTATTGTGCAGATCAGATAATAAGGAAGTGTGTCCCTGAAGAAAAGCAACAAGGAATCCTCAGCCATTGCCATGAGAATGCATGTGGAGGCCACTTTGCCTCTCAGAAAACAGCCATGAAGGTGTTACAATCAGGGTTTACTTGGCCATCACTTTTCAAAGATGCCCACATCATGTGTAGGATCTGTGATAGATGCCAAAGGCTCGGGAAGCTTACAAGAAGAAATCAAGTGCCTATGAACCCCATTCTAATAGTTGATCTCTTTGATGTTTGGGGCATTGACTTCATGGGACCTTTCCTAATGTCTTTTAGTAACTCTTATATTTTGGTGGCGATGGACTATGTTTCTAAATGGGTTGGGGCAATCCCCTATAAACACAATGATCATAGGGTGGTTCTCAAGTTTCTCAAAGAGAACATCTTGTCAAGATTTGGGGTGCCCAAGGCCATAATCAGTGATGGAGGTACTCATTTGTGCAATAGACCTTTTGAAACCCTATTAGCCAAGTATGGAGTGAAGCATAAGGTAGCCACACCTTATCACCCTCAGACTTTCTGGCAAGTTGAGCTAGCCAACAGGGAAATCAAGAACATACTAATGAAGGTGGTGATCACGAGCAGAAGAGATTGGTCTATTAAGCTTCATGATTCACTATGGGCATATAGAACAACTTACAAGACTATTCTTGGCATGTCTCCCTATCGCCTAGTCTATGGCAAAGCATGCCATCTCCCTGTGGAAGTTGAATATAAGGCTTGGTGGGCAATCAAGAGGTTAAACATGGACTTGATCAGAGCCGGGGCAAAAAGGTGCTTAGACCTTAATGAGATGGAGGAATTAAGAAATGATGCTTACATCAATTCCAAAGTTGCAAAACTGAGGATGAAGAGGTGGCATGATCAATTAATCTCCAACAAAGAATTTCAGAAAGGACAAAGAGTCTTACTCTATGATTCAAGGCTCCATATGTTTCCTGGGAAGCTCAAGTCAAGGTGGATAGGCCCTTTCATTATTCACCAAGTGCATCCCAATGGAGTGGTGGAATTACTAAATTCCAATAGCACAGACACTTTTAAGGTCAATGGCCATCGTCTCAAGCCATTCATTGAGCCATTCAAGCAAGAAAAGGAGGAAATCAACCTCCTTGAGCCACAGAAAGCCTAATCAGAAAAGGGTTAGATGGACTTGGTTTCACCAAAGTCCATATTTTTGTTTATATTGTTAATTTAAAAGCTTTATTAATTTTTTTTTTTTTAATTTTAGTCTTAAATTGTGTTATTTTTATCTAATTTAATCTTTTTGAATGATCTAATTGAGGAAGAATTGCAAAGAAATTGAAGGAAGGTCGCTAGGAATCAAGAGGAGCTCAAAAGCCTAAAAACTCCATGGTCTTCGAGATTTCGCAGCCTAAAAAGGGCCCCTGCGAAAATGGCCCTTGGCTGCGAAATAATTTCGTAGCCCCAAGAAGCCGCTGCGAAATCGCCCCTTGGTTGCGAAATTATTTCGCAGCCCCATGCCCCCCTCTGCAAAAATTTTCGCAGCTGCAAAACACACCTTTGGGTACACGAGTGCCATTTCGCAGACCCTCCCCCCCCCCCCCCCCCCCCCCCTTCTGATTTGTGCCCAGTTGGGTATTCTAATAAAAAAATTTTATAAAACCTATGACCTCATACTAGCGTAGCAAAGCTACTATAGTATAGCAGCTCTAGGGTCGAACTCTGGGATGGGTTTTCACTCTACCAGTGATAGACTCAAGATTAGAAATTGAATCTGATGATTTCCTTTGTCAAAAACTTAAAGTTTAAAAGAAAATAAAATTTGTTTTGAAAGTGGTGCTTGAAACTAAACTAACATAGAACTAGGTAAAAATGGAAGAAAGAAAGTCTCCCGGAGCTAAAGGTTGCTAGGATTAAGTTCAGAATGCAAAGTGGGAAATTCCGGATTTTTCTTCTCGTATTGGGGATAACAACATAAAGGATGGTTGTTTCCCGAACTGGTATAGGTTTAACAATGAAGATTTAATCCATAAAAAGTTAATAGAAATGGTAGTCAAGTTCCATAAATGGCTTTAGACACTAGGGGTCTTCACCTTGAGCCACTTTCCAATGGCTCGTACATGATAACTAATGGTCTGATGTGGATCTAGCAATAAGTATCCACAAAGACCTAAAGCTTATCATGTATTGGCCATTCAAAGTGATTCTAAGGGATTTTAAACAAAACTTTAGATTTAAAAGCCATTTATGAACTCCAACTACCTGTATTTAATGCACGAGAGTTTTCCACTTTTCCATCTGGACTTTTCACCTAGTTTCCTTCACTCCAAGAAACCAAAGGTTTAGCCTCTCATCCTCTGGGAAAACATCCTCAGAGGTTGTTTGGCTTCCAAGAAAAAGAAAATAGAATAGAGAAAAGGAAAGCAAAGAGAACTCTGTATTTTTTCCCGAGAGGAAAATTTCACTAAGTGTAAAACATACATAAGTTGTTTTGAGAGATGATTTCCATCCCTCTTATAGTCTTTACAAAGCAAAGCCTGCGATTGGCTAATTACAAGGATAAGAAAGGAATTTACATCAAAAAATACAAAAGAAAAGATCTCATGTGGAGTCGGCAAAATAGAGGAGATTTCGCACCAAAGTCGCATGGGTTGGTGTGAAATTCGCACTTGCAAGGGCTGGTGCAAAATTCGCACTTTGAAGTTCCAATTTCGCAAGGTGTGAAATTGTCTCTCAGCTTGTTGTAGTTGTCTTCCGAAGGCCATATCTTCCTCATTTCAGCTCCAAATCGTACACGGTTTGAAGCGTTGGATTTTTGACTTCCTGAGCTGTGAAATGGTATATAGCATGTAGAAAATGGACTTCGGGAATTACATCAAAAGTGCGAAGGAAGACTAAAGCTACTGTCATCTGTTTTCTTCACTCTGTTTTCCTCTATTTTTCCTCTTTGCTTCTCTCCTTTACTTGGCTTGTCTTAATGATCCAAAAAGCTGTCAAAACACTAAAAATAGCCACAAATATGATTAGAAGTCATTGCTAGGTCCTTAACATGTCAATTGGAATAAAAATGGAGAACTACTACACAAAAGTGCTTAAAACATAATGAATTATAGGCGCAAAATAGCACTTTTTGGGTAGTAATCACCCTCCTCATTTCGTAGCTGCGAAATGCTTGCGATATCCTCAACACCTAAAAATTCCCATTTTCACAGCCGCACCCTCATTTTGCAGGTGGTTTCGTAGCTGCAAAACCACCCTTTAGCACACGAGCGCCATTTCGCAACCTTCCACCCTCATTTCGCAGCTGCAAAATGGGCTGCGAAAATGCCCCCCGCTACGAAATTGCCCATCTGCTGCGAAAATGAAAAGCGTCCCTTGGCATCCTTTTTAAATGTTATAAATTCCTCATTTTGTTTTTAACCGGTCATTTGAACTTCAAATAGGTGCCAAAGAGGAGCCAAGCCAGAGCAACCTTCCGTCTGACCCCTCCGCCTGAGCCAAGTTGCGCGCACCTCCGGCTACCTTCTTTGAGACAGCCATGGCAAAAACCAGAGGAGCTAAGTCCTCGTCCCCATCGACTCGCCTAAGAATTCCAAGAGGGAGCCCTGTCTAAGCTACCATATTCGAGCCTCTGCGGCCGCGGGTCGTCCCACCTCTGGTTGAGGACGCACCCATGAGTCCTCCTCTGAGGCGTTATCACACAAGAAGGTCACTCACCATGGTCGGAGTGAGCTCTTCCCAACCCCAAAAGTTAGGTAGAAGTCCTCCAAAGAAGAAAGCCAAGGTATCAGAGCTAATTGATTTAACAGAGCCGTCTTCAGAGCCTGAATCAGAGCCTCAGCCATCTCAATCACCTGTCAAGAAGCCTCAACCGTCTCAGCCACCAGCCAAGGAGTCTCAGATTCCCTCAGGCATGATTGTTGAGGTGGTTATCCAGCGCCCAATGGTCACTCAGCCACCCATTGAGGGTAATTTGGATTGCAGGGCAAGGCCATTCCACTCCGAGCTCTGTTTTGACACAACTACTTTCAGACTTCAACCCGAGCTCAGAGATTCATTCCATCTGCTGCAAAGGTACCATATGGAGCACCTCCTGACTCCTAGGGATTTTTTCTATCCCCGTATAGCATTGGACTTTTATTAGTCCATGAGCACACACTAGGTCCGTGATCCTACTATCATCCACTTCATCATAGACAGACACCATGGTATTCTGGGAGCCAAGCACATAGCAGAGGCACTTTGTATTCCCTATGAGCCAGCACGTCCAGAGGATTTTCAAGTCTGGACTCATCCTGCACAGAGAGACATAGTCCACATTCTGTCCAGAGGGGCATCCTTACTCAGTATATCTTGAGGAAGAAGCTCCCTCCCAGCATGTTCTTCATTGATGCACTCTGATTACTACTCAAAAAGTGCTATTTCATAGCTTGTAATTAACTCTTTTAAACACTTTTGAGTAGTAGTTATCACCTTTTAACCCAATTAACATATTAAGGACCTTTGCAATCAATTCTAATCAAATTGTATTAAGTTTTGGTGTTTTGATAGCTTTTTGATCACCAAAGCAATCCAAGATTGAGGAGAGCTCTTTGGAATCCATGGAAAAGCAAATGGAAAGCTCAGAAACATGAAGAACCAAAGCTTTGAAGCTTTAAAGTCCTTTGCCATAAGCAAATCCAGAATGCAAGGAGGGGAAGCAAAGAGAAATCTAACATGAAGCATTCTAGATGACAGTCATGTAAGCCACTTTTGGAGCACTTTCTGGAGTTCAATTTATGCATGCTATATATCGTTTCAAAGCTCAGGAAGTCAAAAATCCAATGCTTCAAACAGTGCATGATTCAGAGTTGAAATGAAGGAGTTACAACCATTGGAAGCTGATCACTCCAAGCTGAAGGAAAATTTTGCACGGCTGCGAAAATGTTGTCCTTTTGTTGCGAAATTTCGCAGCTCTCTTGCAAGCACAGCTGCGGTGTTCTCCTGACGCTTCCCGATATTTGTGACCAACATTTTGAGATATTTTGCTTTAGATATTTGATGTCTAAATCCCCAAACTCTCCTTGTAACCCACCTATCATAGGATTCCTTAGTCTTTAAGTAAGAACAAAGGGTGAATAACCTCTTATATATAGTTTGTAATTTTCTTTAGAAAATCTTAGGAGCTTGTTCTCAGAGACAACCTTTTGTAATAGTAAGAAATATATTTTACAGAGCAATTGCTATGTTTTTCCTATATATTTTTGTTTTCTCATTAGTTTTCTTTCTAGCCAATCAAACTCTGAGGATTTTTCCTCAAAGGATGAGAGGCTAGGCTCTTCGTCTCTTAGAGTGAAGAAATCTGGGTAAGTTTCCTCATGCATAAATTGGAAGTTTTGTTGTTTTAGTTTTTAATGAAGAGAAAGTATGACCCGTTAATGGTTTTTATCTTTTTAGTTAACTTAAAACGCCTTTTAATCACCTGGGCCAACACTTGGTAAGGCAAGTGATCTTTGTCCATTGAGATGCACTAGTTTACCTCTTGCGAGCCTTTGGGAGGTGGTTTAAAGGTAGGATTTTCTAGAATAGCCAACACTTGGTAAGCTTTTAGACTTCAAGGAGACATCCATTAGTTATCTCTTGCGAGCTTTTGACGGGTAATCCAAGGTTAAGGATCACCTTGAATGGCAAATGCTAGGTGAGGGGCATGAGCCATTGCAAGATGCATCAATGAGAGGGATTTAGTGTTTGAACCCATTAAAGGGAAGCATCTGTACCACATCGGTTAGAGAATTAACTATATGTTAATTCTCTAATGCAAGGAAAAGAAACAAGTGACTGGAACTCTCCTTTTTGTATGAGGAACCTGAGCCTAGTGATCTAAACTCCAAGAAACACTTTTCTTTGTAAGTAAAATCAGTTACTATTTTTGGTTAGTTTAAAACCAAACCTTTTTCACTCAAACATCTTTATGTTTTCTTTTAAAGCTAACCTTGAAATGAAAAGACACCAATTCAGCTTTGAATTGATATCAATTATGAAGTGAAAACCCATCCCAGTGAACGACCCTAGAGCCACTGTGCTATGCTAGCTAAGGCTATCCTAGTACATGGTGTAATAGATTATAAATTTTGTTGATTACTCCCTTCTGAGGACCATAATCAAGGGACACTAGCTGGACATGTATCAAATGGCACCACTGTCAGGGACCATTGAGAGACACCAATTGGGAATGAATCACACTCCTGCGCCATAACATCTTCCCACTTCAGCATCAGGTGCAGAGAAGAGGAGTTTTGCTGGAGGCATTGTTCAGGATATTTGAGGGATACTTCTTTGGCCCTCATCATCTCATTATGGCCACTCTTCTGTACTTTGAAGAGAAGGTCCATAGGAAGAAGCTGCTCAGAGCGGATGCCATTCCACTTCTCTTCCCCAAATTGCTATGCCAGATTTTAGAGCACTTGGGATACCCATTAGACCTTTGGCTTGAGCGTAGACGTATTTGTTGAGAGATATTCACTCTCGACAAATGGACGAGTATGACAGCCTATGGTGCAAACCAGGGAGCCCCAGCTAGACCAGAGCATCTTGAGATTCCACATCCAGAGCAGCCAGAGGAGCCACAGTCGATTAAGATACCAGCTAACGTGAGAGCACTTGCCCCTGCAATGGCCTCTCTAGAGCTTATACCTGAGGTTGCACACTCTGCTCTTCCTACCACACCACGGACTCCCCCTGTTATTCTAGCTACATCAGAGCCATCTCCTTCGTGTAAGCCTAGGATTACTATACCCATTATCGAGTATAGAGGCCTATGCCACACTTTCTAGGCATTGGCCACTTCTCAGAGCATCCTCACTCAGCAGATGACAGCTCTTCGTGCTCATCGGGAGTAGATTATCGCCACTCAGACCCAGCATACTGCCATCCTGAGGCAGATTCAACACCATCTCGGAATTATATCAACTCCTGAGCACCCAATTCCTATCCCACCAAAGCCATCACAGGCCCTTCATTTCGTACATCAGACTTTGCCCTCTGAGGAGCCCACTACAGGAGAGGCAGAGGCATCCGAGCCATCATCTCCACATCATCCTCCAGTCACCATCTGATCATTTGCCTACTTTCCTTTATATATTTCTTTTATGTATTTCCCTTATGTTTTCTCTACTTTAGTAGCACTTGTAATCCCATGCTTTTGATATTATATATTGGGATTAGTTGTATTACTTGTTCTCTTTTACATTGTACTTTCATGAAATGAAGTAATACAAATCTATCATTTTTTGAGCACTCTTAGCATTATTTTATTTTATTTCCTCTACTCATATCTTTTATTGTTTTTGAAACATGTGGTTTCTCCAATCAATACTCGAACTTCATATCATTCAGGAGCCACCACTTCCTTCCTGTAATTTCAATCGCTCATGCCACATTGAGGATAATGTTTAGCTTGGTTAGGGGGAGAGTTAAGAAAGGAAGTTTTTTGTTGTTAATGCTAAGCTATTATGATAATTTAGTTGCTTTTTGTTTAATTTTAAAATTTTTTAAAGTTTTTTACTCTACTCTCCATGATTATTAAGGGAAAATTTTCAAATTAAAATGAGAGAAATTGAATTTTTGTCTTTTAACTTAACTTAGAGTTTGTATTATGCTTACTAAAGTTGATGAATTGTTAAAACTTCTATTGAATTCAACCTTAGTTCTTCCACTTTAAGCTATTCGCACACTATGTACAATAGGTTCCGATTATAAAATGAGAAACTATTTCCCTCTTGACTTAGGAAAATTTAGACTTGGTACCTTTGACTTTAATTTAATAGTGTTGGGACACCTTATAAAAGGCCAATGAGCCTTTGAAAAAAAAAAAAAAAAAGAAAGAAAAATGTTTGCTTGCCTTGAAACCCGAGCAAGGTCTGAGGGGTATATGGTGAAAATCTTTAAAACCTGGTGCCCTAAGTCTTAATTGGTTGGGAGTCACCGACCTCAATGCTCGTTACAAGGGTGGATAGGTGGAGTTTAACATACTGTAGGTGCTTGGGTATTGAAATTCATTCTCAAAAGTCCGGGGTAAAATCTGAGGAGTTAGTGGTTGAAAGATCCTTAAAGCTTGATGCCCTAAACCTTAATTGGTTGGGAGTCATCGATGGACCCCCGTTACATGGACAATTTAGAAAAGAATACCTTTAAGCCTTGTACCCCTACAATGAAAAAAAAAATTGTGAAACAAAAGGATGCGTTCTTAGCCTATTAAATTTGGTCAGTTTGCTAAGTGCTAAAAAAGAGCTAGGTTGGGGGGAGAGATTATTTTATCATACTATATTCGGAAACTATCAACTAACACTTAGACTTTTGTGGAAGAGTAAGGTTTGGTCCTTTGGAAATAGAAATGGTTTTAAAGCTTCAATTTGCATAATGTCTTCTCTTTATGAATTGTGATTAGCAAGGTATTTGATAACTCTTGTTGAAATTTAAGTTTATATTTCTTTAATGTTCCATGTGAGAGTTTGATCATCATGCCACTTAAATTTTTTTGAAGTGATCAGCATGATTTTGTAAAACATATTACTTTTTAGTTTGCTTTTTCTCTCCTTCATTGCTAAGGGACTAGCAATATGTCAGTTGGGGGGAGTGATTACTACTCAAAAAGTGTTATTTTGTAGCTTGTAATTAACTCTTTTAAACACTTTTGAGTGGTAGTTATTACCTTTTAACTCAATTAGCATATTAAGGACCTTTGCAATCATTTCTAATCAAATTGTGTAAGTTTTGGAGCTTTTGATAGTAACTTGATCACCAAAGCAATCCAAGATTGAGGAGAGTTCTATGAAATCCATGGCAAAGCAATGGGAAGCTCATTAACATGAAGAACTAAAGCTTTGAAGCTTTATAGTCCTTTTCCATAAGCAAATCATGAATGCAAGAAGGGAAAGCAAAGAGAGAAATCTAACATGAAGCATTCAAGAGGACAACAACTATTGAACACTTTTGAAGCACTTTCTGAAGCTCATTTCATGCATACTATATGTCGTTTCAAATCTTGGGAAGTCAACAATCCAACGCTTGAAACAGTGCATGATTTAGAGTTGAAATGAAGAAGTTAGAGCCATTGGAAGCCGATCACACCAAGCTAAAGATCAATTTCGTAGGCTGCGAAATCGGCCTTTGGCTGCGAAATGGGTTGCGAAATCAGCCTTTGGCTGCGAAATGATGTCCTTTAGCTTGCGAAATTTTGCAGCCATCTTGCACAGCTGCACAATTCTCCTGAGTGCTTCCAGATATTTGTGACCGACATTTTTAGATTTTTTACTTTAGATATTTGATGTCTAAATCCCCATTCTCTCCTTGTAATCCACCTATCATAGGATTCCTTAGTCTTTAAGCAAGAACAAAGGGTAAATAGCCTCATATATATTGTTTTGTAATTTTCCATCACATATACACGTCGGGAGCTTGTTCTCAGACACAACATTTTTTGTATAGTTTTTGAAGGAAGTAAAATACAGAGCTTTGCTCAGACTTACCTACTCAATTTGATTGTATTGTATCTATTTTTTCTTACTAGCCAAACAAGCTCTGAGGATGTTTCCTCAGAGAATGGGTGGCTAGGCTTTTAATTCCTTGGAGCTAAGGTAGCCGGGTAAGGCCTCGAATGCAAGAATTGGAAGTTTTGTTGTTTCAGCTGTTAATGAAGAGAAAGTGTGACCCGTTAATGGTTTCTATGTTTTTAGTTAACTTAAAACGCCTTCAATTCACCTGGGCTAACACTTGGTAAGGCAAGTGATCTCCGTCCATGGAGATGCACTAGTTTATCTCTTGCGAGCTTTTGGGAGGTGACTTGAAGGTAAGATTTTCTAGAATTGCCAACACTTGGTAAGCTTTTGGACTCCAAGGAGACATCCATTAGTTATCTCTTGCGAGCTTGAGAAGGGAAGTCCAAGGTTAATGATCACCTCGAATGCCAAATGCTAGGTGAGAGGCACGAGCCATTACAAGTTGCATCAGTGAGAGAGAATTAGTGCTGAAATCCATTAAAGGGAAACATCTGTACAACATCGGTTAGAGAATTAACTATATGTTAATTCTCTAATGCGAGGAAAAGATTCAAGTGACTGGAGCTCTGTTTTTGCATAAGGAGCCTCCCCTATGAACCTAAAACTCCAAGGAACGTTTTTCTTCATAAGTAATTCCCATTACTTTCTTTTTAGTTAGCTTAAAACAAATCCTTTTTCAACCAAAGTTTATGTTTTCTTTTTAAGCTAACCTTGAAATGAAAAAGCACCAATTCAGCTTTGAATTGGTATCAGTTGTAAGTTGAAAACCCTTCCCAGTGAACGATCCTAGAGCCACTATGCTATATTAGCTAAGGCTATCCTAGTGCATGGTCATATAGGTTATAAATTTTGTTGATTACTCCCGTTTGAGGACCAAACTCATGATACACCAATTGGGAACCACGAATCAGTTTCTGCAGTATCTTAAACAGAGAAGCAAATCTAAAAGGAAAGGAATTAGTGCTTACCAAATTGTTCTCCCATCACCAAACTTGGACAAAGTTTTTCCCCTTAGAAAAAAATGCAAAGGAAAAGGTCTTTCTCTCTTTCCATTCTAGCTTTTTATACCAGAACCCCTGCTCCTCCCACTTCCCTCTTCATTTTTCCCTCCTTCAGCTCTGGAAAATGCCCCCATCAACCTTGGAAACCAGCCTCATAAACACCCCTCATAGTCACGAGGTGAGCTTCTCTCTCCACATTTACTCCCTTGCTTCACCATCAAGAATCCATATGGATTTGTGGTGGGCTTCAAGGAACCTGAACCAAGGCCCAAAATGGACCCAAAATATTGCCTAAGACCGATCTGGAGCTTATGGGCCCGAGCCATGTAGGATTTGGGCTCCAAAATCAGTGCTCTATACAAGTTGGCCCAATGAACCGATTGAACCTATTTGATAGAATATTCCTTGAAGAACAAGGAGTCCATAAAAAAAATGGCACACGATTCTGAGTTCGGATGAGGGAGATATGATCAAAACAAACCCAAGTGCTCCATATTCAAACCTGCTCCTATGAACTTGGGCTGAACTGAAATTTTTGGGACTGGTTGAGCCAGTTGAGAAAAAAATTTGAAATTTTGACAGAATATTCCTTGAAGAACAAGGAGTCCATAAAAAAAAATAATGCATGATTCTAAGTTCAGATGAGGGAGATATGATCAAAACAAGCCCAAGTGCTTTGTATTCGAACCTGCTCCTATGAACTCAGGCTGAACTGAAACTTTAGGGACCTCAGTTCCTTTAGCATGATGTGAACAACTAGGGAATTGGCTATGGCGACATCCAAAATCAACTACACACTCGCACTACATTAGACAACAGATGAACCTACACAAGGCTCGAAAACTGATCAAGCCCAAAAGGGTGGCCATGGTGGTGCCATACGAAATAAAAAAATAAAAAAATAAAAAA
This sequence comes from Vitis riparia, assembly GCF_004353265.1. NCBI lineage: Eukaryota > Viridiplantae > Streptophyta > Magnoliopsida > Vitales > Vitaceae > Vitis > Vitis riparia. The sequence continues at coordinate 4,522,894 of NC_048447.1, forward strand.
ATAAATAAAATTTGGGTGCATGTGACACCCCTAAGATAAATGCAAGTGTCAAAGGACAAAATTGAGGATCTACACCCTCAGCTGACAACCCCAGAGTCGTTCATGTCATCCATAGCCCTTAGCAGTTAATAGCATCTATAGGCTTAAGGTCATAATGTAGAATCATTCATACATCCACAGTCGTGAGTAGTTCATAACATCTACAAGACTGAGCTCATAAGATCTGGAGTCATTTTTATCATCCACAACTCTAAGTTGTTATAATGCATAGCTCTTAGCTCACAACCAAGAGCTCATATCATGCACAACTCTGAGCTATTCATAGAATCTAGAACTCTAAGCTCATGACCCCAAGCTGTTCATGTCAACTGCAACCCTGAGTTGTTCATAGTATCTAAAGCCCTAAGCTTAGTACATAGAGTTGTTCATGTCGTCCATAACCTTGAGATTTTCATAGCATCCAGAGCCCTGAGCTCAAGAGCTGGAGTCGTTCATGTCAACCACAACCTTAAGTTGTTCATATCATCTAGAGCCCTAAGCTCACTACCCGGAGTTGTTTATGTCATCCATTTCCTTGAGTTGTTCATAGCATTTAGGCTCCTGAGCTCACTACCAGGAGTCTTTGATGTCATCGACAACCTTAAGCTATGCATAGCATCCACAACCCTAAGCACACAACCCAGAGTCTTTCAAGTCAACCATAACCCTAAGTTGTTCATAGAATCTAATGGCTTAAGCTCAAAAACTAGATTCGTTCATATAATCCAGATCCTAAAGTTGTTCATTGCATCTAGAGGCTTTAGCTCATGACATAGAATCATTCATATCATTGATAACCCTGAGTGGTTAATAACATCTAGAGGCCTGAGATTATAGGATTTCGAGTCGTTCATATCATCCACAGTTATGATATGTTCATAACATCAAGAGGCTTGAGCTCATAACCTAGGGTCATTCATGTAATCCAAAACCTTAGTTGTTCATAGCATTCAAAGCCCTAAGCTTATAACCCAGAGTCATTCATTTCATCTGCAGCCATGAGTAGTGCATAGCATCTTGAGCCTTGAGCTCACAACCCAAAGTTGTTCATGTCAACCACAAACCTCAACTTTTCATAGCATCTAAAGCCTTCAACTCACAACCTGAAGTTTTTCATGTCATCCATAGCACTTTGTAGTTCATAGCATCTAGAGGCTTAAGGTCATGATGGAGAATTGTTCACATCATCCACAACCTTAAGCAGTTCATAGCATCTAGAGAACTAAGTTCATGAAATCTAGAGTTATTCTTATCATCCACAACTCCGATTTGTTATAGAATCCAAAACCCTTAGATCACAATCCAGAGTAGCTCATGTCATCCACAACCCTGAGCTGTTCATAGCATCTAGAGCTCTAAGCTCATGACCTTGAGTCGTTCATGTCAACTGATTTAAGCCAAAATATGTGCTCTAATGGCATATATTCAATATGATTTGTGCACCAAAGGACAATAAAACCACCCAACTTGACCTAAATCAATTCTAAGGCCCTAGCCATGAGTTTAACTTATAATTTGTAGATTTATCTCAGGTTCAAGGGAAGAAAATGGTGAAAGTTGAATCACTTTAGATTTTGAAAGATCAAGAAAGGGTTAAATGAGGAAATAAGCGAGTCAAGACTCATGGACCATAAGAAAAGGCAAGATAAGGATATCATGAGTTTGGGAGATGAGAAATGACCATTATGGAGTAAGAAAAAAGGCAAGAAAACATTAAAAAAAAATGAGACATGAAGCAAGATTCAACTCTATGGAAATTTAGAACTCAAATCTGGTGGTAACATGTACTCTAACTTTGAGGACAAATTTGGAGTACTTTCTAGATTTCATTTGATATACTATTTTGAAGCTTAGGAATTTAGGAGTCCAGCACTTCAAATAGTGTACAAATTGGAGCTTAAATGAAGAAGTTATGGCCATTTACAGACAACTATGCAAAGTTGAATGGCCATTTCAAAATGATTTTGAAATTCAATTTATGAATTTGAAATCCAATTCGAAATGACCTCAATTTCAAATTCACCCACTGGCACTTTGATGTTTTGCCTCCTCTACCCCAAGAATTGCACATAGGGCACTTCATGCGGCCTAAGTGGGCCCCACACGACTAGAAATCACCATTTTATTAATTTTTTTCATCATTTTAAGTAATTATTTTGTAATAAGTGGCCAATGAGAGTGTGCCACATGTTAGGTAATTGATGATATTATATAAACTCTCTTAGTTCTAGGTTTTAGAGATCTTAGATCTTTTTCCAAAGAGTTGGACATTGAAAATGGAAGAATATGAGAACTTTGGTTTGTTTTCTTTTTTTTCTTTATTAAATATATTGTTTTTAGTTTCTTTGTATTCAAAATATGGATTTTTACCCTATTATGGATTGTGAATGTGACATCACCCCCATGAGAGGCTAAGAAGCCAACTTGCGATTTAAAGCATGAAAACCTAAGGGCAAGGAAACCTATAGGGACAATGGGTAAATTATTATAACAATGATATTAATTATTGGTTGGGTGACAATTTATCAATTTTTTTTATCCTATCCTTGTGAGTTAGCTTAGGGAATGATACGTTAGGTTATTACTTGATACTAGTTATTCTTGGTAATTCTTGATCATTAGTTATCCTAGTTTTCTCTATCGTTATTTGCCCGAAAAACAAAGTTATAAATAGTAGTAATGGTTAAAAAGCCAAATCTTAAACCGATAATCAATCTCATTCATTTGATGGTTTTATGAATCTATTTTAAAAATAAAAAATTAGGTTTCAGATGTAATTTTGAGTTACAAAACTCAAGTTGATCATGAGCGGCCAAGGATCCTAAGACCCTAAGATCACTTTACTTAAGAAACCCTTGTTTTCTCTATTTCTATACCTTAAGTTGGATTGTGAAAAGCCCCAAACTTGAATTGATTGAACTAAAAATCAATTTTTTTATTTATTAATTTAGCTTCATTCACTTAATCCCATTTCATAAAATATAATTCTAAAATTTTTTTCTCTTTAGGATTTAAACAAAAGCAATTCATTTATTCTAGTATTGACAATTTCCATAAGTCAGTCCCTAAGGATCATGCCCAGAGTACTACAAAAGTTGTAGTGACTCTTTCTCTAGTTTTTCTTGACTAGAGTTTCTACGTAAAAATGCTAAATATTTTGGCATAATCGATAAGTTTGGTCAACCACAACACTATGTTGTTCATAGTATCTAGAGCTCTGAGCTCATTACCCAGAGTTGTTCGTGTCATCTACAGCTCTGAGTTGTTCATAACATCTAGAGCCCTAAGCTCATGACCTGGAGACGTTCATGTCAACCACAACCCTAAGCTTTCCATAGGATCTAGAGCCTTGAGCTCACTAACCAGAGTTGTTCATGTCATCCACAAGCCTGAGCTGTTCATAGCATCTAAACCCCTGACTCACTATTAGGAGTCTTTGATGTCATCAATAGCCCTGAGTTGTGCATAGCACCTAAATCCCTCAGCTCACAACCCAAAGTCTTTCATTACATTAACAACACTAAGCTATGCATAACATTTAGAGGCTTGAGCTCATGACCGATAGTCTTTCATGTCCACCACAACCCTGAGTTCTTCATAGTATCTAGAGGTTTGAGCTCATGACTAGGAGTTGTTCATGTCATCCATAGCCTGTCTTGTTCATAGCATCTAAAGCCTTGAACTCATGACTCATAGTCGTTCATGTAAACCACAACTCTAAGTTGTTCATAGCATTTAGAGCCTTGAGTTCATGACCTAGAGTTGTTCATCTCATCCATAGCCCTAACATGTTCATAGAATCTACAGTCCTAAGTTGTTCATAGCATCTATAACCCTTAGCTCATGACCTGGAGTTGTTCATGTCAACCACAACCTAGAGCAGTTTGTAGTATCTAGAGCCTTAAGCTTACAACCTAGAGTCATTCATGTCATCCACAACCCTGATTTTTTCATAGCATCTAGATCCCTAAGCTCATGAGCCGAAGTCTTTTCTTTCACCGACAACCCAGACCTATGTATAACATTTAGAGTCTTGAGCTCATGATTCAGAGTCTTTCATGTCAACCACAACCCTAAGTTGTTCATAGAATCTATTGGCCTAAGCTCACGACCTAGAGTTGTTAATGTCATCTTGAGCCTTGAGTTGTTCATAACATCTAGAGTCTTAAGCTCATGATGCAAAATCATTCATATCATCCATAGCCCTTAACTATTTATAACATCTAGAGGCCTGCGCTCATAGGATCCTGGGTCATTCATATCATCCACAACTCTGAGCTGTTGATAGCATCCAAAGCCTTGAGCTCACGAACTGAAGCATTTCATGTCATCGATAGCCCAGAGTTGTGCATATAATCTAGATTCTTGAGCTCATAACCTAGACTTTTTCATGTCATCGATAGCCTCGACTTGTGTATAGAATCAACAGGCTTAAGCTCACGACCTGGAATTTTTCATGTCAAACGTAGCCCTATGTTGCTCATAGTATCTAGAGACCTAAGCTCCTGACTAGGAATTGTTCATTCCATGCATAGCCATGAGTTATACATAGCATCTAGAGCCCTGAGCTCACGACCCATAGTCGTTCATGTCAACCACAACCCTGAATTGTTCATAGCATCTAAATCCCTACGCTCACAACCTGGAGTCTTTCATGTGAACCACTACCCTAAGTTGTTCATAGTATCTTAAGGCCTATACTCATGACCTAGATTCGTTCATGTCATCCATAGCCCTAAGTTGTTCATATCATCTAGAGCCTTGAGCTCAAAACCTGAAGTCATTCATGTTAACCACTGCCTAGAGTTGTTCATAGCATTTAGAGCCCTAAGCTCACACCTAGGAGTCATTTACTTCATCCATAACCCTAAGTTGTTCATAGCATCTAAAGGCTTGATCTCATAATGCAGAATCGTTCATATCATCCACAATCATAAGCGATTCATAGCATCTAGAGGCTCGAGCTCACGAGATCTCGAGTCGTTCATATCATCCACAACTATGAGTTGTTTATAGCATTTAAAGCCTGAAGCTCATGGCCCAGAGTTGCTCATGTCATCCACAACCCTCAATTGTTCATAACATCTGAAGCCCTAAGCTCATAACCTAGAGTCTTTCATGTCATCGATAGCCTTAAGCTGTGCGTAGTATCTAGAGCCCTGAGCTGACAACCTAGAGTTTTTCAGGTCATCAACAACCCTGATTACTACTCAAAAAGTGCTATTTTATAGCTTGTAATTAACTCTTTTAAACACTTTTGAGTAGTAGTTATTACCTTTTAACTCAATTGGCATGTTAAGGACCCCTACAATCGTTTCTAATCAAATTGTGTTAAGTTTTGGTGTTTTCATAGCCTTTTGATCACCAAAGCAATCCAAGAATGAGGGAGATCTTTGTATAGTTCATGGCAAAGCAAGTTGAAGCTCAAATTCATGAAGAAACTAAGCTTTGGAGCTTCATAACCCTTTTCCAAAGCCAAATGAGGATGCAAGGAAGAAAATCACAAAAGAAATCAACCATCCAGCAATTTCGCAAGTTGTGGAATCTAACTTGCGAAATTTTTGCAACTTGCAAAATAGGAAGAGGAAAGGAATCGCTGCAGGACAGAGAGCTGATTAGTTGCAAGACAATTTCTCAACTTGCGAAACCACAATTTTAACTTGCGAAATGGACAATTTCAACTTGCGAAATTTTTGCAAGTTACGTTTGAACTTGCGAAATCCACTTGTAATCTGAGATATTTACGCACCGACTCTGTTTGATATTTATCTTCAGATATGTGTGTAAATCACTATTTTCTCCTTGTAACCCACCAATGACATGTTTTCTTGGTTGGGAAGTTTGCAGGAGGGGTGAATAGTCTCTCTATATAATATCTATTGTAATTTTCTTTTAAAAGGGATCTCGGGGGAGTTTTTCTCAGTGACGAACTTTTGTATAGTTTTTAAGAAAGTAATACAGAGAGCTCTGCTCTACCTTACCTTCTCATTTTGTTTTCTCTTTTATTTTTATTTCTAGCAAATCAAACTCTGAGGATGTTTTCCCAGAGGATGAGTGGCTAGGCTTTTTGTTTCTTGCAGTGAAGGAAGCTAGGTAAGGTTCCGGATACAAAAGTGGAAGTTTCGTTGGTTCAATTTTTAATGAAGAGAAAGTGTGACCTGTTAATGGTTTTTTTCTTTTTAGTTAACTTAAAATCCCTTAAAATCACCTAGGCCAACACTTGGTAAGGCAAGTGGACTTCGTCCATTGAGATCCACTAGTTTATCTCTTGTGAGCCTCTGGGAGGTGGTTTAAAGGTAGCATTATCTAGAATCGCCAACAATTGGTAAGCTTTTGGACTCTAAGGAGACATCCATTAGTTTTCTCTTGCAAGCTTTTGATGGGTAATCCAAGGTTAAGGATCACATTGAATGACCAATACCAGGTGAGAGGTATGAACCATTGCAAGATGATTCAGTGACAGGGATTTAGTGTTTGAAACCATTAAGAGGAAGCATTTGTACCACACCGGTTTGAGAAATAACTATATGTTAAATTCCCAATGTGAGGAAAAGATCCAAGTAACCGGAATCTCCCTTTTTGTATAAGAAACCTGAGCCTAGTGATCTAAAACTCCAAGAAGCACTTTTCTTTGTAAGTAATTTCAATTACTTTATTTTTGGTTTCACTTAAAACCAACCTTTTCACACATACTTATGTTTTCTTTTAAAGCTAACCTTGAAAAGAAAAAACACCAATTCAGTTTTTGAACTAATATCAGTTGTAAGTTGAAAACCCATCCCTGTGGATGATCCTAGAGCCCCTATGTTATGCTAGCTAATGCTACCCTAGTATATGGTGAAATAGGTTTATAAATTTTGTTGATTACTCCCGTCTGAGGACTAAAATCAAAGTACACCAATTGATTGAACATCAATCAACAGGGCATACACCAGCTGGGCACGAATCAAGCCTTGAGTTATGCATAGCATCTAGAGGACTACACTCACAACCTGGAGTCTTTCATGTCCACTACAACCTTGATCTATTCATAATTTTTAAAGGTTTAAGCTCATGACCGTGAGTCATTCATGACATCCACGACATTGAGTTGTTCATAGCATCTAGAAACTTGATGTAACAACTAGTGATTGTTGATGGCAACCACATCTCTAAGCTATTCATAGCATCTTTCATGTCAAACACAAGCTTGAGATATTTATAGTATCTAAAGGCCTAAGCTCATAAACTAGAGTTGTTCATGTCATCCACAGCCCTAAGTTATTCACAGTTTCTAGAGCCTTGAGATAACAACTCAAAGTCTTTCATGTCAACCACAACCTAGAGTTGTTCATAGCACCTAGAACCTTAAGCTTACAACCATGAGTTGCTCATGTCATCCACAACCTTGAGTTGTTCATAGTTTCTAGAGGACCAAGCTCATCATCAGAATTCCTTTATGTCATGCACAACCTTGAGTTGTTCATAGCATCTAGAGCTTAGACATCACGACCCAGAGTCGTTCATGTCAACTTCAACCCTAAGTTGTTCATACCATCTAGAACCTTGAGCTCACTAACTAGAGTTGTTCATGTCATCCATAGTTCTGAGTTGTTCATAGCATCTAGAGCCCTGAGCTCACTACCTGATGTCTTTGATGTCATAAAAAACCCTGAGCTATACAGAGCATTTAAAGCCCTAAGCTCACAACCTGGAGTCCTTCACGTCATTGACAACCTTGAGGTATGCAAGACATCTAAAGGCTTGAGGTCACGACCTGGAGGCCTTCATGTCTACTACAACCTAGAGCTCACGATCTGTTGTCGTTCATGTAAACCAAAACCCTTAGTTGTGTATATCATCTAAAGGCTTGAGCTGATGACCTGGAGTGTTTCATGTCAACCTGGATTCGTTCATGTCATCCATAGCCGTGAGTTGTTCATAGCATCTAGAGCTCTAAGCTCATTACTCGAAGTTGTTCATGCCAACCATAACATTGAGTTGTTCATAACATCTAGAGCCCTGAGCTCACAACCTGGAGTTTTCATGTCAACAACAACCCTCAAATATTCATGGCATCTAAAGCCATAAGCTCAAGACCCAGAGTCTTTCATGTCATTGATAGCACTGAGTTGTGCATAGCATCTAAAGCCTTAAACTGATAACTCGGGGTCTTTCATGTCATCGAAAACCTTAGGTTGTGCATAGCATCTAAAGCCCTGAGCTCATGACCCGGAGTCTTTCATATCAACAATAACCCTAAGTTGTTCATAGTATATAGAGGCCTAAGCTCATGACCCGGAGTCATTTATATCTTCAATAGTCCTGAGTTGTTCATAGAATCTAGAGCCTTAAGCTCACGACCTAGATTCATTAATGTCAAGCATAGCCCCAATTTGTTCATAACTCTGAAGTCCTATGCTCCCGACCTAAAGTCCATCATGCTAACCATAACCTTGAGTTGTTCCTAGTATTTAGAGGCCTAAGCTTATGACCTGGAGTCGTTGATGTCATCCATAACCCTGAGTTATTCATAGCATATAGAGCCTTGAGCTCATAGTCCGGAGTTGTTCATGGCATCCATAGCTTTATGTTGTTCATAGAATTTAGAGACTTGAGCTCATCATAAAGAATCATTCATATCATCCATACCCTTGAGCGATAAATAGCATCTAGAGGCGTGAGCTCATGGGATCTCGGGTTCTTCATATCATCCTCAACTGTGAGTTGTTCATAGCTCCTAGAGCCCTAAGCTCAAGGCCTAGAGTCTTTCATGTCAACCACCATCATGAGTTGTTCATAATATCTGGAGCCCTCAGCTCACGACCTAGAGCCATTTATGTCAACCATAACCCTTAGTTATTCATAGTATCTAAAGCCCTAAGCTCATGGCTGATTACTACTTAAAAAGTGTTGTTTGATAGCTTGTAATTAACTCTTTTAAATACTTTTGAGTAGTAGTTATTACTTTTTAACTCAATTAACATATTAAGGACCTTTGCAATCATTTCTAATCAAATTGTGTAAGTTTTGGTGTTTTTGTTAGTAATTTGATCACCAAAGCAATCCGAGATTGAGGAGAGTTCTTTGGAATCCATGGAAAAGCAATGGAAATCTCAGAAACATGAATAACCAAAGCTTTAAAGCTTTATAGTCCTTTTCCATAAGCAAATCCGGAATGCAAGGAGGGGAAGCAAAGAGAAATCTAACATGAAGCATTCAAGAGGACAACAAATGTCAGCCACTTTTGGAGCACTTATTGGAGCTCAAATTATGCATACTATATGTCATTTATAAGCTCAGGAAGTCAGCAATCCAAAACTTCAAACGGTGTGCAATTCGGAGTTGAAATGAAGGAGTTAGAGCCATTGGAAGCCGATCACTCCAAGCTGAAGGCCAATTTCGCGGGCTGCAAAATCAGCCTTTGGCTGCGAAATCACAAGAGGATGGCTGCGAAATCAGCCTTTGGCTACGAAATGGTGTCCTTCATGCTGCGAAATTTCGCAGCCATCTTCCATAGCTGCGAAATTCTCCTAAAGCTTCCCGATATTTTTAGATTTTTTTGCTTTAGATATTTGATGTCTAAATCCCCAAACTCTCCTTGTAATCCACCTATCATAGGATTCCTTACTCTTTAAGCAAGAACAAAGGGTAAATAGCCTCTTATATAATGTTTGTAATTTCCATTACAGTAGGACGTCGGGGAGCTTGTTCTCACAAACATCCTTTGTATAGTTTTGCAAGGAAGTAAAATACAGAGCCTTTGCTCTACCTTACCTTCTTGTTTTGATTGTATTGTATATTATTTAATTTTTCTTACTAGTCAAACAAGCTTTGAGGATGTTTCCTCAGAGAATGAGTGGCTAGGCTTTTAGTTCCTTGGAGTTAAGGTTGCCAGGTAAGGCCCCAAATGCAAGAATTGGTAGTTTTGTTGTTTCAGCCATTAATGGAGAGAAAGTGTGACCCATTAATGATTTCTATGTTTTTAGTTAACTTATAACACCTTCAATTCACCTGAGCCAACACTTGGTAAGGCAAGTGATCTCCATCCATGGAGATGCACTAGTTTATCTCTTGCGAGCTTTTGGGAGGTGACTTGAAGGTAGGATTTTCTAGAATTGCCAACACTTGGTAAGCTTTTGGACTCCAAGGAGACATCCATTAGTTATCTCTTGCGAGCTTGAGAAGAGAAGTCTAAGGTTAATGATCACCTTGAATGGCAAATGCTAGGTGAGAGGCATGAGCCATTGCAAGTTGCATCAGTGAGAGGGAATTAGTGCTGAAATCCATTAAAGGGAAACATCTGTACAACATCGGTTAGAGAATTAACTATATGTTAATTCTCTAATGCGAGGAAAAGATTCAAGTGCATGAAGCTCTGTTTTTGCATGAGGAACCTTCCCTATGAACCTAAAACTCCAAGGAATGCTTTCCTTCATAAGTAATTTCCATTACTTTCTTTTTAGTTAGCTTAAAACAAAACCTTTTTCAACCAAAGTTTATGTTTTCTTTTTAAGCTAACCTTGAAATGAAAAAGCACCAATTTAACTTTGAATTGGTATCAGTAGTAAGTTGAAAACCCTTCCCAGTGAACGATCCTAGAGCCACTATGCTATATTAGCTAAGGCTATCCTGATGCATGGTGATATAGGTTATAAATTTTGTTGATTACTTCGTTCTGAGGACCACAATCAAAGAACACCAGCTGGACACAAATCAAATGGTACCATTGTTAGGAACCATTGAGAGGACATGAATTAGCTGAGACACCAATTGGGAATGAATCAATGGCCCCGAGTCGTTCATGTCATTAACAACCCCAAGCTATTGATAGAATTAAGAGCCCAAAGCTGACAAACCGAAGTACTTCATGTCATCAACAACCCTAAGTTGTTCATAGCATCTAAAGCCTTCAACTAAGGACTCGGAGTCATTGATATCATCTATAACCGTTAGCAGTTCATAGCATCTAGAGCCTTGAGATCATGACACAAAATCATTCATATCATCTATAGCCTTGAGCAGCATAACATCTAAAGGATTCAGCTCACAGAATCCCAAGTTGTTCACATCATCCACAACTCTAAGTTCTTCATAGCATCTAGAGCTTAGAGCTCACGACCAGGAGTCATTCATGTCAACCATAACCATAACCTGTTCATAGCATCTAGAGCCTTGAGATCATAACCCAGAGTTGTGCATGTCATCCATAACCTTGAGTTGTTCATAACATTTAGAGCCCTGAGCTTGCTACCCGTGTCTTTGATGTCATAAACAACATTGAGTTGTGCAAAGCATCTAGAGCCCTAAGCTCACGACCCAGAGTCCTTCATGTCATCAACAATACTGAGCTATGTATAGCATCTAGAGGCTTGAGCTCATGACCCGGAGTCCTTCATATCCACCACAACTCTAACTTGTTCATAGTATTTAGAGGTTTGAGTTCATGAACCAAAGTCATTCTTGTCATCCATAACCCTGAGTTGTTCATAGCATCTAGATCCTTGAGCTTACGAACTAGAGTAATTCATGTTAAGCATAGCCCAAACCTGTTCTTAGCATCTAGAGCCTTGAGCTCACAACCTAAAGTCATTCATGCCATCCATAGCCCTCAGTTGATCATAACATTTAGAGCCTTGAGCTTACATCCTACAATCCTTCATGTCAACCACCGCCCTTAGTTATTCATAATATCTATAGCCTTAAGTTCATGTTGTCCACAGCCTTGAGTTGTTCAAAGTATCTAGAGCCCTGGACTCATGACCTTTAGTCGTTCATGTCAACCCCAATCCTAAGCTACCCATAGCATCTAGAGCCCTAAGCAAAAGACCCGGAGTTTTTCATGTCAACCAGAGCCTTGAGTTGCTCATAGTATTTAGACCCCTTAGCTCATGACCCAGAGTCATTCATGTCATCCACAATCGTGAGTTGTCCATAGCATATAAAGGCTTGAACTCATGATGCAGAATCTTTCATATCATCCATAGTCTTGAGCGGTTCCTACATCTAAAGGATTGAGCTCACAAGATCCTGAGTCGTTCATAGACCCGAAGTTTTTCATTTCAACCATCACCTTAAGATGTTCATAGTATCTAAAGCCATGAGCTCATGACCTAGATTCGTTCATGCCAACCACATCCCTGAGTTGTTCATAACATCTAGAGCCCTAAGCTCACAACCTGAAGTCATTCATGTCAACCACAATCGCAAGGTGTTCATGGCATCTTGAGCCCTAAGCTCATGACTTAGAGGCATTCATGTCACCCATAACCTTGAGTCATTTAAAGCATTTAGAGGCTTGAGGTCATGATATATAATCTTTAATATCATCCATAACTCTAAGTTGTTCATAGCATCTACAAGAACCCTAATTTTATGATTCAAAGTAGGTCATTTCAACCACAGTTCTAAGCTATTCATAGCATCTAGAGACCTAAGCTAACAACTCAAAGTCGTTCATGTCAATCACAGCCCTGGGCTATTCATAGTATCTAGAGACTTGGGCTCACAACCTAGAGTCATTCATATCATCCACTACCCTATGTTGTTCGTAGCATCTAGTACCTTGAGTACTAGATTTATGCATAACATCTAAAGCCCTAAGCTCACAACCTAGAGTGTTTCCAATTAACCTAAACTCGTTCATATCATCCATAATTATGAGTTGTTCATAGCATCTAGAACCCTAAGCTCACAACTCGAACTCATTCATGTCAACCACAACCTAAGTTGTTTATAGCATCTAAAGTCCTGAGCTCACAACCTGGAGTCTTTCATGTCAACCATAACCCTCAGCTACTCATAGCATCTAAAGCCCGTAGCTCATGACCCAGAGTCTTTCATGTCATCGACAACATTGAATTGTGTATAGCTTTTAAAGCCCCAAACTCGTAACCTAGGGTCTTTCAAGTCATCGAAAACCTTGGGTTATGCATAACATCTAGAACCCTAAGCTCATGACCTGGAGTCTTTCATATCAACCATAGCCCTAAGCTGTTCATAGTATTTAGAGGCCCGAGCTCATGATTTGGAGTTGTTCATGTTATCAATAGCCCTGAGTTGTTTATAGAATCTAGAGCCCTAAGCTCTTGAGCTGGATTCTTTCATGTCAACCACAACCCTGAGTTGTTCATAATGTCTAAAGTTCTATGTTCTCGACCTAGAGTCCTTCATACCAACCACAACCCTGAGTTGTTCCTAGTATCTAAAAGCTTGAGCTCATGACCCGGATTCATTGATGTCATCCATAACCCTAAGTTGTTCATAGCCTATAAGGCATTGAGCTTACTACCCAGAGTCATTCATGTCGACCATAGCCCAGAGCTATTCATGGAATCTAGAGCCTTGAGCTCACAACCCAAAATCGTTCATGTCATTTATAACTCTTTATTGTTCATAGAACCAAAGGCTTGAGCTTATAATGCAGAATCAATCATATCATTCATAACCATGAGCAGTACATAGCATCTAAAGGTGTGAGTTTATAGGACCTCGAGTTGTTCATATCATCCAAAACTATAAGCTATTCATAGCTCCTAGAGCCTTGAGCCTAGGACCCAGAGTCTTTCATGTCAACCAACACCCTGAGCTCACGACCCCGAGTCGTTCATGTCAACCACAACCCTAAGTTATTCATAACATCTAGAGCCTTCAGCTAATGACTCGGGGTTGTTGATATCATCCATAACCCTTAGCAGTTCATAGCATATATAACCTTGAGCTCATGATGCAGAATTGTTCATATCTCCCATAGCCTTGAGCAGTTCACAACATCTAGAGGATTGAGCTCACGGGATCCTGAGTTGTTACCATCATCCACAACTCTGAGTTGTTCATAGCATCTAGAGCCTTAAGCTCATGACCCAAAGTAGCTCATGACATTCATAGCTTGAGGTGTTCATAGAATCTAGAGCCCTAAGCTCACAACCCCAAGTCATTCATGTCAACTACAACCTTGAGCTATTCATAGTATCTAAAGCCCAAACCACACAACCCAGACTTGTTCATGTTAGCCATAACACTGACATGTGAATCACATCTAGAGGCCTGAGCTCATAGGATCCCGAGTTGATCATATCATCCAAAACTCTTAGTTGTTCATAACTTCTAGAACCCTGAGCTCATGACCTAAATTCTTTCTTGTCAACCACAACCCTAAGTTGTTCACAGTGTCTAGAGCCCAGCGCTCATGACTTGACGTTGTTCATGTTATCCACAGACCTGGGTCAATCACAACAGCTAGAGCCCTGAGCTCACGACCCATAGTTGTTCATGTCAACCACTTTCCTAAGCTATTCATAGCATCTACAGCCCTAAGCTCATAAATCGGAGTCGTTCATGTCATCCACAACCCTAAGACATTCATAGCATCTAGAGACTTGAGCTCATGACACAGAATTGTTCATATCATTCACAACCCTAAGTGGTTCATCACATCTAGAGGCTTGAGCTCATGAGATCCTAAGTCATTCATATCATCCACAACTTTAACCTGTAAATAGCATCCCGAGCCTTGAGCTCACAACCTGGAGTAGCTCATGTCATCAACAATCCTAAGCTATTCATAGCGTCTCGAGCCATAAGCTCACGACTAAGAATTGTTCATGTCATCCATAACCCTGAGTTATTCATAGTATCTAGAGCCCTAGCTCATGACTCGATTTCATTCAAGTTCATAGTATCTAGAGCCTTAAGGTCATGACCCGTAGTCATTCATGTCAACCATAGCACTGAGTTGTTCATACTATGTAGAGGCTTGAGCTCATGATCAGAAGTCATTCATGTCATGCACAATCCTAAGTTGTTCATAGCATCTAGAGCCCTAACCTCACGACCTGGAGTTGTTCATGTCAACCACAACTCTGAGCTCTTCATAGCATCTAAAGCCTTGAGATCATGACCTGAAGTCTTTCACGTCAACCATAGCCCTGAGCTATTCATAGTAGCTAAAGAACTGAGATCGTGACCTAGAGTCATTCAGGTCATGCACAACCCTAAGTTGTTCACAGGATATAAAGCCTTGAGCTCATGACCTAAAGTCATTCATGTTAGCCACAACCTTCAGCTATTCGTAGTATCTGAATCCCTAATCTCATGATCGGGAGTAGTTCATGTCATGTATAACCTTGAGTTGTTCATAGCATCTAAAGCCTTGAGCTCACTATTTAGAGTTGTTCTTGTCAACTATAGCCATGAGTTGTTCATAACATCTAGAGCCTTGAGCTCACGACTTAAAGTCATTCATGTTAGCCATAGTCCTGAGCTTGTCATAGTTTCTAGACACCTGACATCAAGACAAGGAGTGGTTCATGTCATGCACGACCTTGAGGTATTCATAGCATCTAGAACCCCAAGCTCACAACCCAGAGTTTTTTTATGTCAACCACAACCCTGGGTTGCTCATAGTACCTAGAGTCCTAAGCCCATAACCTAAAGTCGTTCATGTCATGCACAAACCTGAGTTGTTCATGGGATCTAGAGCCTTGAGCTCACAACTCAGAGTTGTTCATGTCAACCACAACCCTGAACTATTTATAGTTTCTAAAGGCCTAAGCTCATGACTAGGAGTTGTTTAGGTCATACATAACCTTAAGTTGTTCATAGCCTCTAGAGCCCTGGGCTAACGACCCAGAGTCATTCATGTTAATCGAAGCCCTAAGTTGTTTATAAAATCTAGAGCCCTAAGCTCATGACCTGGAGTCATTCATGTCATCCACAAACCTGATCTGTTCATTGGATCTATAGGCTTGAGCTCATAATGTATAATCATTCATATCATCCGAAGCCTTAAGTGGTTCACAACATCTAGAGGCTTGAACTCACGGGGTCTCGAGTCATTCATGTCATCCACAACTTTAAGCTTTTCATATAGCATCTAGAGCCGTGATTTCACTGCCCAAAGTTGTTCATGCCATCTATAACCTTGAGTTGTTCATAGCATATAGAACATTGAGCTCACTATCTAGAGTCTTTGATGCCATCACTAGCCTTGAGCCATGCATAGCATCTAGAGCCTTGAGCTTACAACCCAAAGTCTTTCATGTCATCGACAAACCTGAGCTATGCATAACATCTAAAGCCTTGAGCTCACGACCCGGAGTCTTTCATGTCCACCACAACACTGAGCTATTCATAGTATTTAGAGGTCTCGGCTCATGATTAGGAGTCATTCATGTCATCCATAGCCTTGAGTTGTTCATAGCATCTAGAGCCTTGAGCTCATGACCTAGAGTCATTCATGTCAACCACAGTCCTGATCTATTCATTGTATCTAGAGGCCTAAGCTCATAACCCAGAGTTGTTCATGTCATCCATAGCCTTGAGTTTTTCTTAGCATCTACAGCCCTAAGCTCACAACCTATAGCCGTTCATGTCATTGTAAACCCTCAATTTTGTCCTCTTAGTACATACCTTAAGTGTTATTTCAACACTCCATAGTAGTTCCTTAGTGGCGTATTTTTTACTCATATAGCTTACATTCTCAGAGCCACCACAAAGACTTTGGTTAAGGGATTTATCTGGCCCCTCTTTGTGACCTTAGCCACCTTTTCGATTTTAGGTGTTAAGCTTCACTTGGGTGAACTTTAGGTTAGATTCCATTTAGTTTACCCAAGGTCACTTAGGTACTTTTAGACTCACTTCTTTTGTATGGTTGTTTGGTTGCATGGCTCGTATTTTTGCATGCTTGCATAGCTAACATAATTTGCATTTTTAACTATTGCATGTGCTTGATTTATTATTTATTTATTCATCTATTTATTTTATTTTATTTACTTATTTATTTATTTTATAGATTGTTGCATGAGATTAATGTTTTTAATTTCATAAATAGATGTCTTGATTTTTTCGTATATATGTGATTGTCATTCTTCTTTTTATTTATATTTTTATTGCATTTTAATTTTCAATTTCATGACTTTTGCTACTTTATTTTTGCATGAGAATTTGGTACCTTTCCAATTGAGAGGACAAGCTACATATGGGATAGTGGAACTCATGCACCAGACTTGAGGATTTGAGGGACGCCACACATATCTTGAGGGGATCTTTGCTTCCAAAAGGAATACACAACTACATTTTCCTTTCCATTGAGGGGGTTACACCATTACAGAAAACCACCAACAATAACGAAAGTCATCAGAGTTGCTAAAAGAAAAAGGAAGATCTAGACTCTTGCCATATGGAGGAGAAAGTTCATTGACCATAAAGCACAAACCAGTCGAGATTCGTAAGGGGATGAGAGGAAAGAGGAACAAAGGAAGAAAATCAAAGAACAAGAGAGAAGAAGAGTTGGCCAATTTTAGCAATAGGAGCAGTAAGTCTGAAGCCTCACACACCTTGCTGTAGAGGAGACTTTCAAGTATGACAGTTATGGTTTCCTACTTATTTCATCTTTCATGGTTCTCCCACCTCCTTCTCTATGATTTTACATTGCTTGTTGGGTTATAATGGATTGATTGTTGTCGTCTTAATCTTTCTTTCTTTGGTTCCATTCAAGACATATCCGATTATGTTTTGGTTTGTTGTTTCATATTTGAAGAGCTTGTTAGATTTTATGTTTTTCTTTTAAGACAATTTCCATGGATGAATCCATTATTTATCAAACCCATGGATAAAATAATGAAATGGGTTCTACTTATTTGGTGAATGTTTTATGCCCTATTCCTTTTCCTTATCTTTTTTCGTTTTCCTGTATTCCTTTGTTTCTAGCCCCCTTTAAGAAGTTTGAGATGTCGTTATTGGGAAGTTTGCTCTTGGTTAGTATTAAGGTTAATCTTATTGTGGATATCTGCATAAAGTTACTACGCTAAGAGGAAGACCAGTATAGTTACAGAATATATGCTTAAGATTATGAGATTTGAAATTTATGTTATTGCACTGTCAATGATATTGACAGAGAGCATGATACCTTTGAGAATGGAAATCTAAGAGTTTCAGACTTTGGATTAACGCCTTTGCTAAACCTAAGTGCCTAAATGATTGGTTTCAGATGACTAAAAGGCACACATTAGATGCATTAAGCTTAAAATCTTATTCCATGCCATTTTCCATGGCCCATTCCTCCATTCCTTACATTTTCTTCATTTAAGCACTAGTTTCTAGAAAGTACCCAAGTCATAATGCGTTCTCTTCTAGGCTAAAATCATGCACTTCGATGAAAAACCCAATTTTCAATGGTGCATAGAAATTTTATGATTCCAAGATGATTAGTGGAATTCCTTAACAAAGAAGATATCGTGAGAGATTGCAACATATGTTTTCAAGCCTGGTTATAAACTATTAAATGTCAAGCACAGTTCATTTGACCAATATGGGGCAAATTATTGAGGTTACTATTCCAATAAATTTTGTTTTTGTTGCGGTTGTTAAGCTTAACTAACCTCACTGTTGATGGCTTTATCAATAGTTGAGGAATCTAAGGGATCTTGGCGTGGTACCTTTTGCACTTTAATATATTTCCAAGCAAACTGAGAGAGTGGTTAAAAGCTATAAGTTGGGGGACCTGAATGGTGGGATAAAGGTGTTGACTTTATTAAAATCGTGGAAATTTTAATCGACCATGTTAGCCTTAAAGATGAAGTTCCTATACATGAAGTTTAGACTTGTAGCAACACAGTTACTTCACAAGATGGTCACAAGATGAAGAATGGGAAACCTATGGTCAGGATTCTGATTTTAGGTGGAAGAAAAATGTTGAATTTGTGAGGAAGTTATGCATTGAGACTACCGATATCAGGATGCAAACTTCGACTTTGGATCCTCCATGCAAAGATACTTCCAAATTTTGGTTCTTGTGACTGTTCTTACAAGATTGTTGAGGGTTCTAGATCATCAAATTCATTAAGTCAAAAGCTTGCTTGTTAATGAATGTGAACATATAGAAATATATGCAGTTTTATGAGTTTTTTAGACTCTAGAGTCCATTCATGCAACACTAGCAGTGATGGCACATAATGACATGCAGAAGCAACTTTTGAAGAGATCATTGAAAGAATGTCGGAGTTTTTCACAGTGTCAGATAATAGACACCGCATCGGCTTGTAATCCTTCATATCGTGCTTTGCATAAACCAAGTGAAAATGGAAACGTGTTGTATGACAAGGTCCTCTTCTGTGTCGACTGAACTGCATGTATACTTTTCCCTACTACTCTTTTATCTTCACAAATATAAAGAAGTTGAATCCAATTGCATGGGGATTAGTTTCTGATTCTGAGTAGTTTGATAAGTTTGAAGAATAAGAAGCTATTTGGGAAATTGAAAATCTAGAGAACAACAAATACATGATCACTTAATTGAAATAAACTATTATGGGCAAGTTGATAATAAAGACAGCTCTGATTATGATCCAAGAGAACACCACTATGAGGCACTACTAGAATAATGGCAGTGGCCCTACTTCCTCTGTGGTAAATCCAAGTGACCTCTTAGCACTCTCTGGTTGGAGTACACTAGATCACGGCTTGGTTTGTGATGGCTTTAGCATGAAAGCATAAACTTTAAGAGGAGATGGTAGTGAGATTCACTTCTCCATTGATGACTTAAGCAAATCAAGTTTGTTAACAGTGATAAATAACGTCAGTGTGTAGAATTCTACTCCACTAATCCATGCATCGAAATATAGGGAGTCTAAAGAATTCTTTGCTTTGATGATTGATTCTATCTCAATTTTGGCATTGGAAAGGGCTATAAATTCATTGCTTCATTACAAATTCCTTGAATAGTTGAAAGGATGGATGAAGATCATACCACGTCCCTATTGCAATAAAATTGAACCAATGTTTGGACAGTAACTTACAATAACTATGACAGTCGAAGGAGTAGCCATTTAGACCATCTCTAACAACAACCTTTACATGGTCACTTTTTCGTCCCTTAAAAATGCACCACTCCCAAGTATGCAATTGGCATAATTCTGGAAACAATATCTAGAGAAACCAACTCATGGACCTTCTTCATGCCCAGAAAACCAATTTTGCATGGCAATAAAAGCATAAGGTTTCAAACTCCAGTGCACTCTTTTGGGTTTTTCTCCACCACATGGAGATTTAAAGAAAAGCTTTCATGGATGGAAAAGTTTATGCAAAGGAAACTAAGATCATTGCTCTTGATGTTTTCATAGAAGAGCCACCTCCAAAAGAAAATAGAGTAGTACAACGTGAAAATGTAATTCCAAGAATTTGTCCAGAAACAATCCTATTCTTGTGGAAAACATTAATTTCTGGAAAACTATGCTTATCTACAAGAACAGCAATCAGGGATGAGCAATAAGAAGCTTAGTGCTCAAGAAAACGACATAGAGAATTCAAATATAGAGATGTCGGAAGTCAAAGACTACAAGCCTAGAAAACAACCCATAGACGATGAGAGAGAAATCAAGAAAGAATGCAATCCAGAGGTTAGAAGCTGGATTCGAATGTATGAATCACTTAGTTCATCAAAAGGGTTTATCATATGGATGATGGAAACTAGCTTCAAAAAGTTATGAAACTAGTATCCTAAGTCAGAATTGATATTGGCATTGGTTTAAAGACCAGAAGATGGTCCATAAATTAACTAGGGGAAAATTATAGGAGAGGTTCAACTATCAATGAACAAGTAGAAACTAAGTGGAAAATTTGATAATCATGGGTTTTAGAGTATGAACACTTCGAAATCTCAGGTTAGAAATATTAAAAGAAGGTCTTCCCTAGAATCTGAAATGGTTAGAGTCATGACACTACTATTGTTATTAGGTTTGGGAGGAACATTAGTGGACTGTTGAAGCTTGCGACTTCAAACTCCCATGCTTGCACTAATTCCATAGAGAAACTTCCTGCCATGATATTTCATCCTTCTAAAAGACTAAAGACCCAAATTAAGCGGACTAATTCAAATCTAGGAAAAAAACTCCTGAAACCTTTACCATTCCTCAAGTGCAAAGCACTAGAACTAAAGACATTGTTGTTCAAAATTTAAGGGAATGTCAAGTGAATTTCGCCCTAAATCATAAGAGCCTGAAGAATGAGAAATGCAAAGGTGAATCTAGCTAGTCTGAAATCCTAGGCCACGTTCTACAAAGGAGATGCAAACAGCTCAAGACCTTGTAAGGCCATTTTCCTATGTATATTCCAACAGATAAGGACGAATTTAATATTGATAGGTGGAAGTGATTTTTAGTATTGACGCTACTGGTCTGAATGTTATGTTGAAAACTATTTAAGGGCTAAAGGATGTTGTATTTGCTAATTTATCTGAGACTTATGTCTATGGAGATGTGAAGCCAACCAAAATTATAGTTCAACTTTCAAAACGTTACTATAATAGGATGCTTCCAAAAAATCCATGAAGCTAAAAATTTGAGGCAGCAACTCTTAAGTTGTTAACATTTGGAAACAAATCATAACAGATATTGGTATGGGGATAACCAAGTAGCTCACTGACGATCTCGAAATCATAGCTCGATATGGTGTTTTGTGATTCTTAAATATCTTTTAGGAAAATAAGGTTGTAGGGGTTGATAATGTACAAATTGGTCAACTTGGTGTTGGCTTATTTCCTACATTTCAGATGTAGTGAGGGCGGTAGTGCCAATGAAGGGCTCATGATCAGATAAGCAATGTGTTTGAAAGGCATTAGGATCTTCACCCCATTTTGCAACCAATACATGTATGGACAATAGGCTTGAGATCATTACTAGTCTTTATCCAAGAAGATGCTAGTTGGGCAACAACTCTAGAAGGAAAAGAATTCCTACAAGCTTTAGAAAATGAGAGATTGAGTCTCATGATGATAAAATAGAAGAAAAAGGAGTTTAATATAGAACTCACAATGGGTATGAGAGCATAGAATCTAAGATGAAAAATCTAGAGAGGAGTTATGAGAAAATGGATGAATTGGTTACAGTTTTGAGGGCCAAAGTTAGAGAATGAGTAACAACATAGTAAACATGGGCTCTAACATGAATATGGTCGATTTCTTTCTAGAGTACCAACGACCTGCAGAGCTCTCCACATGAATCTGTTTCAACAATCCAGTCTTAAGTGCACATCCAAACCTCACTCATACAGTGGTCATTTTGGTGCACACCATCCTCCTCTTTTTGTTTTGTTCTTTTCTTTGTAATCTTATACATTTTAAATTTGGATTTTGAAGTCTTTTTTAATTAAAACGATTCCAATTTACTTCAATTTTCATCCTTAGGATTTTATAGATTCATCAAAATCCATATTCCAACAAACATTTTTTTGTCATTTGCCTTTTGGCATGCATTTTCACTATTTTATTTGATTTTCAACTATTTTCTTGTTTTTCTTGATTTCGAACAAGCATGAACAAATTTCATGGTTCAAAATAATGGGATTGATTGAACCAATTCATGCAAAAGTAGTTTGGACCTTGGTGGGGGGTCCAACATTCTTGACATCATCTTTGATATTGACTTAAGTGAGATGATTGTGTGGTGATTGATTGGTTTGATTCCTCTTGATGATATACATGAATTTGTTTTGTATTTATTATTGAGTTGACCTTGTTTTCCATAGAGGTGTTAGTGTTTGCTAACCAAGTACACTCTCTCTATCCTCAATTCCAAAATTCTATGAATATGCATGTTATCATTAGTTATATCCATGTTTTAATGTTGTTCTTGATTGCCTTAACACTTGTTTGATTATCTCTAATGAAATGCATGCTGAGTGACATACCATCCAAACTAACTTTGATTGTCTTATGATAGAGCTTGAGAATCAGTCTAGATACACACCTTAACTCTCCTTTATGATTGGGATTTGATTTTTTGTTTGGCATGCTAGTATTAATAGAAACTCAAAATCACTTGAGTCTACCTAGGTACCTTCAATCAATTGATTAATTGTCATGCTTCCCTCAACTTAGCTAGAAGAGACCTCTTTAGGGTTTAGAGGGGTATTACCACTTTAAGGTACCTTCCCAATAAGTAACTTAACCTTCAGACCTAGACTCGGGTTTTTCAAAGACATGTTTTTCCAAAACTATGGAGTCACTTCTTTATGGTTTTCTTTCTTGTTTTATTTTTTCTTTTAAAATAAAATAAAATAAGTGGCGACTTTGACTGTTCCAAAAATAATTTTTCACTAACAAAAACGAGTCTTGCCATTAAGTGAGGACGCATGTGAAAAATGCGGGTCCACAGTCATCCATAACCCTGACCTATTCATAGCATTTAAAGCCCTAAGCCTACGACCCAGAATTGTTCCTATCAACCACAACCCCGAGTTGTTCATAATATCTAGAGCCTTGAGCTTATGACCTGGTGTCCTTCATGTTGTCCACAAATAAGAGTTTTTCCCAACATCTAGAACCTTGAGCTCATGATCTGTAGTCATTCATGTCATCCATAGCCTTGTATTGTTCATAGCATCTAAAGCTTTGAGCAAAAGACCCGGAGTCTTTCATGTTAATGACAACCCTGAACTGTTCATAGTATCTAGAGGCCTAAGCTCATGACCCAGAGTCATTCATGTAATGCATGGCCTTTAGTTGTTCATAGCATCTAGAGCCTTCAGCTAAAGACTTAGAGTCGTTCATGTCAACCATAGCCCTGAGCTCATGAATCTTAGTCCTTCATGTCAACCACAACCCTGAGTTGTTCATAGTATTTAAAGGCCTAAGCTCGGGATCTCAAGTCGTTCATGTCATTCATAGCCCTGAGTTGTTCATAGCATCTAGAACCCTGAGCTCATGACCCAAAATCATTCAAGTGAACCACAGCTAAGAGCTATTCATAGCATGTAGAGCAGCAAGATCTCAACCCATAGTCATTCATGTCATCCATAACCCTGAGTTGTTCACAATATCTAAAGGCTTGCGTTCATGATGTAGAATCATTCATATCATCCACAATGTTCTGTAGTTAATAGGATCTAGAGGATTGAGCTCACATGATCCCTAATTTTTTATATCATCCAAAACTTTGAGTTATTCATAACTTCTATAGCCTTGAGCTCAGGACCCAGAGTCTTTCATGTCAACCACTACCTTAAGTTGTTCATAGTATCTAGAATCTTGAGTTGTTCATACTATCTAGAGCCTTGAGCTTATGACTTAGAGTCGTTCATCCCAACCACAACCTTGAGTTGTTCATAGCATCTAGAGCCTTAAGCTCATGACCTAGAGTCGTTCATGTCAACCTTAGCCTTAAGTTGTTCATATCATCTAGAGCCCTAAGCCTACAACCTAGAGTTGTTCATGTCAACCACAACCCTAAGTTGTTCATAGCATCTAAAGCCTTGAGCTCACGACTCGAAATCTTTTACGTCATCCATAACCCTGAGTCATTCATAGTATCTAGAGGCTTAAGGTCATGATGTAGAATCATTCATCTCATCCATAGCCCTGAGTGGTCTATAGCATCTAGAAGACTGACCTCACGTGATCCCATCCATAACTTTGAGTTGTTCATAGCATCTAGAGCGCTGAGCTCATGACTGAAAGTCATTCATGTCAAACCCAACCTCATGCTATTTATAGTATCTAGAGGCTTAAGCCCATGACCGAGAGTCATTCATATCATGCATAACCTAGAGTTGTTCATAGCATCTAAAGGCCTGAGCTCATGAACCAGATTTATTCCTTTCAACCAAAGCCCTAAGTGGTTCGTAGCATCTAGAGGCTTGAGCTCACGGGATCCAGAGTCCTTCATATCATTAACAACCATAGGTTGTTGATAGCATCTAGAGCTTTTAGCTCACGACCTGAAGTAGCTCATGTCATCCATAGTCTTGAGTTGTTCATAGCATCCCAAGCCCTAAGATCACGACCTAGAGTAACTTATCTCATCCACACCCTTGAGTTGTTCATAGCATCTTGAGCCTTGAGCATATGACCCAGAGTTGTTTAAGTTAACCAAATCCTTGATCTATTCATAGTATCTTGATCTAAGAGCTCATGACTCAGAGTCGTTGATGTCATCCATAGACTTGAGTTGTTCATAGTATCTAAAGGCTTGAGCTCATGACGCAAAATCATTCTTATCATCCATAACCTTGACTGATTCATAGCTACTAGAGGCCTAAGCTCATAGGATCCCAAGTCATTCATATTATCCACAACCCTTAGTTGTTCATAGAATCTTAAGCCTTCAGTTCATGACACGTTGTCATTCATGTCAACCATAACTCTGAGTTGTTCATAGAATGTAGAGCCTTGAGCACATGACTTGGAGTCGTACATGTCAACCATAACCATGAGTTGTTCATAGTATCTAGAGGCATGAGCTCATGAACTGGAGTCTCCATGTCATCCATAACCTTGAGTTGCTCATGGAATCTAGAGACCTAAGCTTAAGACCTAGATTCATTCATGTCATTCACATCTCTGTGATGAATCTAGAGGCTTGAGCTCATGACACAGAATCGTTAATATCATCCACCACCCTAAGTGGTTCATAGCATCAAGGGGCATAAACTCAGGGGATCTTGAGTCATTCTTATCATCCATAACTCTGAGCTATTCATAGCATCTAGAGCCCTGAGCTCATGGCCTAAATTCATTCGTGTCAACCAAAACCTTAAGTGATTCATATCATCTAGAGGCTTGAGCTCACGGGATTCCGAGTGATTCATATAATTCACAACTCTAGGTTGTTCATAGCATCCAAAGCTCTGAGCTCACGACCCGGAGTAGCTCATGTCATCTACAACCCTAAGTTGTTCATAGCACCCAGAGCCCTAAGCTCATGACGAGGAGCAGCTCATCTCATCTACACTCTTGAGTTGTTCATAGCATTTAGAGCCTTAAGCTTACAACCTAAAATCATTCATATCAACAACGACATAGAACCGTTTAGAGTATCTAGAGCCCAAAGCTCATGATCTGAATTCATTCACGTCATCCATAGCCCTGAGTTATTCATAAGATCTAGAGGATTGAGTGGATGATGTAGAATCGCTCATATCATCCATATCCCTAAGTGGTTTATAGCATCTAGAAGCCTGAGCTCATGGGATTGCGAGTCGTTCATATCATCCATAACACTAAGTTGTTCATAGATTCTAGAGCTCTGAGTTCACCACCCAAATTCTTTCATGTCAGCCATAGCTTAGAGTTGTTCATAGCATCTAGATCCTAGAGCTCATGACCCGGAGTCTTTCATATCATTGACAACCCTAAATTGTGCATAGTATCTAGAGAACTGAACTCACGACCAAGAGTATTTCACATGAACCACAGCCCTGAGCTGCTCATCGTATTTAGAGGCCTGAGCTCATGACTAGGAGTCATTCATGTCATGAACATCCTTAAGCTATTCATAACATGTAGAGCCTTGAGCTTAAAACTCAGAGTTGTTCATGTTAACCACAACCCTAAGCTTTTCATAGCAACTAGAGCTTTGAGCTCAGAACTCGGAGTCTTTCATATCAATAATAGATATGAGTTGTTCATAGTACTTAAAGGCTTGAGCTCATGACTGAGATTTGTTCATGTCATACACAACCTTGAGTTGTTCATAGCATCTAGACCCTTGAGCTCACAACCTAGAGTTGTTCATGTCATCCATAACCCTAAGTTGTTCAAACCATCTATAGCCCTAAGGTCACAACCCAAAGTCATCCATGTTAACCATAGCTTAGAGTTGTTCATAGCAATTAGTTCATTGAGCTCATGACATGGAGTCATTCATGTCATCTAAAGCCCTAAGTCATTCATTGCATCTATAGGGTTGAGCTCATGACATAGAATCAATCATATCATCCATAACCCTGAGCAGTTCATAGCATTTAGAGGACTGAGCTGAGTGGTTCCCAAGTCATTCATATCATGCACAACAATGAGTTGTTCATGGTATCAAGAGCCTTGAGCTCACAACCTAGAGTCATTCATGTCATCCATAACCCTCAGCTATTCATAGGATCTATTGCCTTGAGCTCACGACCCAGAGTCTTTCATGTCATTGATAGCCTAGAGTTGTGCATAAAATCTAAAGGCCTGAGCTCTTGACGCAGAGTCTTTCATGTTCACCATAACATTTAGTTGTTCATAACATCCAGAGGTCTGAGCTCATGGTCGAGAGTCGTTCATGTAGTCTTAAGTTGCTCACAACATCTAGAGCCTTGGGCTCACGACCCATAGTCATTCATGTCAACCACATCTCTGAGTTTTTCATAGCATTTAGAGCCGTGAGTACATGACCCAAAGTCTTTCATGTGAACTACAACCTTGAGTTATTGATAGTATCTAGATGTCTGAGCTCATGAATCAAAGTTGTTCATGCCATCCAAAACCTTGAGTTGCTCATATCATCTAGAGCCCCGAGCTCATGACCTAGAGTCATTCATGTCAACCATAGTCTCGAGTTATTCATCTCATCTAGAGACTTAAGCTCACGACCTAGAGTCATTCATGTCATCAACAACCATGAGCTGATCATAGCATATAGAGGCTTCAACTCATGATGTAGAATCCTTAAGAGCATCAACATCCTTAATCGGTTCATAGAATTTAGAGGCTTGAGTTCATAGGATCCTAAGTCATTCATATCATCCACAACTTTGAGTTGTTCATTGCTTTTAAAACCTTGAGCTCATGACCCGAAGTCTTTCATGTCAACCACAACACAGAGTTGTTCCTAGCATCTAAAGCCTTAAGCTCACGACCCGAAGTCTTTCTATGGACCCTCATTTTTCACATGCGTCCCCACTCGATCGGTGAGACTCACTTTTATTGGTGAAAAATTAGTTTTGAAAAAGTCAGAGTCGCTACTTATTTTATTTTTATTTTAAAGGGAAAATAAAACAAGAATAAAACCTTAAAAAATGACTCCATAGTTTTTGGAAAAGGGTGTCTTTGAAAAACCCGAGTCTAGGTTCAGGGATCAGGTTACCTATTGGGAAGGTACCTTTAAAAGGTAGCACCCCTCTAAGCCCTATAAAGGTCTCTATTGAATAAGTTAAAGGAGATAAGGCAATTAATTGATTAATTGAGGGTACCTAGATAGACTAAGGTGATTTCAAAAAATAGCATGCCAAACAAGATCAAATCACAATAAAGGAGAGTTAGGGTGCATACCTGAACCGCTTCTCAATTGCCATCAAAAGGCATAAAAGGTTAGTTTAAAAATATGACACATAACATGCATTTTTATCAAATATGATCAATCAATCAAATATATATCAAGGCAATCAAGCATGACATCAAGCAAGGGCATGGTATACAAAGACATGGATATTCATGGAATTTCAAAAATGGGGATATAGAGAGCGTACTTGGACAGCAAGCTGAACGCTAAAATGAGAAATAAGGTTAGCTCAATAACAAGTGTAAAACAATTTTACGTATCCACAAAGAGGAAGCACAATCAATAAAATATTAAACAAACAATATTGAGGAAAATATCATGAATGTCGGGCCCTCTCCAAAGCCTTAATTAATTTTGCATGAGTTGATTCTATTAATCCCATTGTTTGGAATCATGAAATTTGTTCATCATCCAACAATCTCTTAAAAGCACAAACGCTAGATTCTATGACTATGCTACTACCAGATTGCAATGCTCAAAGTTTTGAAATATTAAACAAAACAAAGCAGAGTTGTGCAATATTTCCCTTTAGCTTCATTCCTCGTCTTCACATTCTGGTTTGTAGTGGATGAGTTTGAAGGATTAAGCTCAGCCACTTTCCCACAATCACCATAGATCAATGATTATTGTCCATGACTTAAAACATTTTTAAAAACAATACACGTAGTATGCCATCTTTATTTTGGTTGACCATATCATCCACAAGAATTGTATCAGGAGAGAAGTGACAATGATTACTTCCCCAACTCACTATCATTAACACATTCTCGATCTGCTTTAGAGCTTTTGTAAGTACTTCAACAAAACTGCGTTTCTGTCTACCAAGAAAGGCATCATAGAATGGCTTTGATAGATGTGAAATAGTGCACTTCCAGCACTGGATAGTCCATCGAATTTGTATTAGATTTTTCAATCCATTCCACTATTTCTTGCACATTACAAAGTAGCTCATGAACTATGGAGGCCATCAAACTATAAGTGTCACCCAATATCCGAGTCTTCTTGGACGCGCCCACATCAGTCAATGAGCTGGCACTCAAGGTGGCCTTTTTCTGTTGGAAAATAAGCCATTCGACCACCAAAGCCTTAGTTGTGAAGACGTATCCCTCACAATATGACACTAAAATAAAAGGTGTTCCACAAGATATAAGAAACAAACTGGTGCCATAAAATCAATTTTTTTCCTCCACTTGGCATGGTGAGTATCTTCTAGAGCTCTATGATCCTTCAAAATCAGTGAAAGTTCTTCATGAGTAGCAACAATACTGTTTGAAGACTATTCTGATCTCTTAATTACACAAAGTCTCTTAATGAACTCTTTCCATGGGGAATCCTTATTAAAGCTTTCCGTAAATTCGTCAGTTAACTTACTTAACCCAAGCATTATTACCATTGCCCTCTCAATTTGACCATATGTAAGATTTCCCTTCGAGCTCATATTTTTAAGAATAACTTCTATAAGTAACTTCTATAAGTCATATCCTCGGTAGATGACTTTCTCTAGTCAAGGAGATATATGTAGCCAAAGTGGTGTTGAGTAATGCGTTTTGAAGACCATGGTGTTATGAAAGGAATCGATATACCATCAGAAGACTAGACACCATTAAACTATGGCAGTGGCTTGAGCAGAGCTTCAGGCTTTAATTTCTCCACCAATTATCAGCAGGTTCCAGAATTTTCTAATATCCTATGAGTTAGAGTCATCACATGAAAGATACATAGTCAGATAAACTGCTTATTATCGATGTCTACTGCAATTGAAATTTTGACTGAATTCGAGAGCCACTCAATCTTCATTGTCAACCCACAGAAACACACCAGAATACACTAGGATTGCTGTACACCTCATCTCCTGTGCCAACTCTTGAAACATGCCTAAGTACACAAAGACTTGAACATCATATGAGAAAGGAAACCTGGACAGTCTCGGCTGCAATCACCCTCTTTCCTGTTCTTGTGTGATTCTCCACAAAGACAATCAAAGAATCCTCTCCTCCCACATCATTTCTCACTTTTATATATCAGCCCCAAAAAACCCAAATCTGTTCCAAAAAAGGAAAATCCCCGTTTTTTTTTTTCTTTTCTTTTCTTCCTTTCTACCATCCTTTTTTTTTTATGTATTTGTGTCAGCCTCCCAAAAACTCAATCTGCTAAAGGAAATCTACTTTCCTTTCTTTTATTTTCCTTCATTTCCAAAAATCAGACTGTTTCTCTCTTTCTATGTAGGATCTCCTCTTTCCATATGTATGCAACCACATTAATCCTCTTTTCCCTCCAAAAATATTTTTCTTGCCTTTTTTGAGTGCACATGCCTTAGTGAGAGTTGAACAACAACCCCCATTCTCTTGTCAAACAATAAAAATGAAAAATAGAGAGAATAAAACCAAAAAAAGAGTTATCAATGTTGCAACATATAAAAGAATAAAGTAGAATAAAAATAAATAAATAAAGTAAAAAAATAATAAAATAAAATAAAATAAAATGGTCAATCCTATGCAGGCCATGCAAGTCATGCGACTATGTGATTCATGCAAGAAATGCTAAAAAAAAGTCTAATAGGCCAAGTGTATCTAAGAGGACATAAGGTGAGACTAGGTGGGCCTAGGGTGAGACTAGGTGGGCCTAAGGTGAGACTAGGTAGGCCTAACTAAGTTTGACCTAAAGTGAACCTAAGTGGAGCCTAATCTAAACTTGAAGGGCAGCCAAGGTCATAATGTGATGTCGGATAAACCCCTCGACCAAAGTCTCCAAAGTGTTTCAGAAAATATAAGTAGTATGAGTAGCAATGGGCCACCAAGGAACTATCGTGGAGCTCTGGAAATGAACTTAAAGACATGTGCTATAGGGAAAAAATGGAGGGTCTACGCTTTCACATCATCGATAGCCCTGAATTATGCATAAAATCTAGAGGACTGAGCTCACAACTTGGACTTTTTCATGTCAACCACAACTTTAAGTTGTTCATAGTATCTAGATGCCTGAGCTTATGACCAGGAATTGTTCATGTCATGCACAACCCTGAGTTGTTCATAGAATCTAACACCCTAAGCTCATGACCCGAAGTCTTTATGTTAACCACAACCTTGAGTTGTTCATAGCATCTAGAGCCCTAAGCTCACAACCTAGAGTCTTTCATGTCAACAATAGTCTTGAGTTGTTCATAGTATGTAGAGGCTTGAGATCATGATCAAGAGTTGTTCATATCATCCACAGCCCTAACCAGTTCATAGCATCTAAAGTCCTAAGCTCATGGGATCCTGAGTCGTTCATATCATCCATAACTCTAAGCTGGTCCTAGCATTTAGAGCCTTGAGCTCATGACCCAATGTTGGTCATGTCATCCATAGCCCTGAGTTGTTCATGGTATCTAAAACCCTGAACTCATGACTCGTAGTCTTTCATGTCACTGACAACCTTGAGCTATGTATAGTACCTAGAGGCCTGAGCTCACGACCTAGAGTCTTTCATATCCATCACAACCTTGAGCTATTGATAATATCTATAGGTCTTAGTTCACGACTAGGAGTCATTCATGTCATCTGTAACATTGAGTTGTTCATAGCATTTAGAGCCTTAACCTCATGACCCAGAGTCATTCATATCAATAATATCCTAGAGTTGTTCATCACATCTAGAGTCCTTGAACTCACGACCCAGAGTCATTCCTATCATCCACAAACCTAAGCTATCAATAGTATCTAGAGTCCTAAGCACACAACCTAGAGTCTTTTATGTCAACCATAACCTTGAGCTATTCATAGTATCCAGAGGGCATAGCTCATGAACTGGGGTTGTTCATGTCATTCACAATCTTGAGTTGTTCATAGCATCTAGATCCCTGAGCTCATGACCGAGAGTCATTCATGTTAACCATAGCCTAGAGCTATTCATCGCATATATTGACCTGAGCTCACAACCCAGAGTCGTTCATGTCATCCACAACCTTGAGTTGTTCATAGCATCTAGAGGCTTGAGCTCATGATGCATAATTGTTAATATCATCCATCACTATAAGTGGTTTAGAGCATCTAAAGGCTTGAGTTCACAGGATCCCGAGTTGTTCTTATCATCCACAACTCTAAGCTATTCATAGCATCTAGAGCCTTCACCTCACGACCTAGAGTCGTTCATGACAACCAAAGCCCTGAGCAATTCGTAGCATCTAAAGGTTTTATCACATAGGATCCCGAGTCATTCATATTATTCACAAATTGAGATTCTTCATAGAATCTAAAGCTCTGACCTCACAACTCACAGTAGCTCGTGTCATCCACAACCCTGAGTTGATAGCATCTGGAGCCTTAAGCTTACAACCCAGAGTCATTCATGTCAACCATTGCCCTAATATGTTGATAGTAACTAAATCCCTAAGCTCATAACTCGGTGTCGTTCATGTCATCCACATATGTAAGTTGTTCTTAGCTTCTAGAGCCTTAATCTCACGACCCGTAGTCGTTCATGACAACCATAACCCTGAGTTGTTTATAACATTTAGAGCCCTGAGCTCATGACCCAGAGTCATTCATGTCATCCATAATCCTAAGTCATTCATAGCATCAAGAGGCTTGATCTTATGATGCAAAATTGTTCATATCATCCATAACTTTGAGTTGTTAATAGAATCTAGAGCCTTGAGCCCACAACCTAGAGTAGATCATGCCATCCATAGTATTAAGTTGTTCATAGCATCTAGAGCTTTGAGCTCATAACCTAGAATTGTTCATACCAACCACTGCCTTGAGTTGTTCATAGTTTCTAGGCCCCTGAGCTCATATCGTTCATCTCAATCACAGGCAAGAGTTGTTCATAGCATCTAAAGCACTAAGCTCATGACCCAGAGTCTTTCATGTCATCAATAGCCCTAAGTTGTGCATAACATCTTGAGGCCTGAGCTCATAATTTGGGGCCGTTCATGTCAACCACGACCCTCAGCTACTCGTAGTATCTAGAAACCATAGCTCATGATTGGGAGTCATTCATGTCATGCATAGCCCTGAGTTATTCATAACATTTAGAGCCCTGAGCTCACCGCCCGAAGTCATTCATGTCATCCACAATCTTGAACCATTCATAACATCTAGAGGCTTGAGCTTATGATGCAAACTCTTTCGTATGATCCATAACACAAAGTTGTTAATAACATCTAAATCCTTAAGCTCATGACCCGAAGTAGCTCATGTCATTCATAGCACTGAGCTGTTCATAGCATCTAGAGCCCTAAGCTCATGACCCGAGTCATTCAAGTCAACCATAACCTAGAGTTGTTTTTAGTATCTAGAGCCTTGAGATCATGACTCGGAGTGGTTCATATCATCCACAATTTTGAGCCATTCATAGCATCTAGAGGCTTGAGCTCATGACATAAAATTGTTCATATCATCCACAACTCTGAGCTGTTAATAGCATCCAAAACCTTGAGTAGCTTATGTCATTTGATTCGTCCCCACTTGGTGTGCTCTTTGATTCAGTCATCAGACGAGAGCTATCAACAAAATTTATAAACCTAATTCACCATACACTAGGGTAGTATAACCAGCATAGTATAGTGGTTCTAGGATCGTCCACAGGGATGGGTTTTCATATCACACTTGCTATTAGTTAAAGTACTGAAATGGTGCTTTTTCTTTTATGAGTTAGCTTTAAAAGAAAACATAATTTTGGGTTGAAAAAGGTTGGTTTTAAGTTAACCAAAAATAGTAACTGAGATTAATTACAAAGAAAAGGTTTCTTGTAGTTTTAGGTCACTAGGTTCGGGTT
Organism: Vitis riparia; assembly: GCF_004353265.1. Classification (NCBI taxonomy): domain Eukaryota; kingdom Viridiplantae; phylum Streptophyta; class Magnoliopsida; order Vitales; family Vitaceae; genus Vitis; species Vitis riparia. The sequence goes on from NC_048447.1 coordinate 4,556,703, forward strand.
CCTTAGACAAAAAGGAGAGATTTCGGATCTTTTCCTCGTGTTGGGGATAATAACATAACGAATGGTTATCTCCCGAACCAATGTGTATTTAGCAATCAAGATTTGATCCCACTTGTCCATGAAAGACTGCAGTTGCTTCCCATTAATGGTTTCAAACACGAAAGACCTCTCACTGTGAATCATCTTTCAATGGCTCGTAAGAGATAACTAATAGATATCCATGGATTCCATGGAGCCCGAAAAGCTTACCAAGTATTGGCCATTCAAGGCGATCCTAACCTTGGATTACCCTTCAAAGGCTCGTAAGAGATAACTAATGGATCTTCAGGGAGTCCGAAAAGCTTACCAAGTATTGGTCATTCTAGGTAATCCAATCTTTAAACCACCTCCTAAAGGCTCATAAGAGATAACTAATGGATCTCCAGGGAGTCCGAAAAGCTTACCAAGTATTAGCCCAGGTGATTTTAAGGGATTTTAAGTTAAACCTAAAAAAATAAAAACCGTTAACGGGTAACAACTCTCCTCATTTAAATCAAGGAAAACTCCCACTTTTGTATCCAGATCCCTTACCTAGCTTCCTTCTGTCCAAGAAACAAAAAACTTAGCCACTCATCCTCTGAGAAAACATCCTCAAAGGTTGTTTGGTTAGAAAGAAAATAAAAACAAAATGAGTAGACAAGGCAGAACAACACTCCGTGTATTTCTTACTAAAAGAATTTACAAGTGTTCTCTGGAATTTCTTTCGAGATATTACAAAAGAGATATTTTAAGACATATAGAGAGAGATATTTTTAACCCCTCATTTAGATATCCTTAATATCTAAAAATATCTTCAGCTGATTACAAGGAGAAAATAGGTAATTACACAAAATATCTTGAGACAAAAATCTAACAGAGTCGGTGCAAAAATATCTAAAAATTACATAAGAGGATTTTCGTAAGGCTTGCGAAATTTCGCACAGGATGCAAAATTCATTTTCCTTAGTTTCGCAAGGCTTGCGAAATTTCGCACAGGGTGCGAAATTCATTCTTCACAAACTTGCTCTTTGTCCTGCAGCTTGTACTGCTTTCAGCATTTCGCATGCGAAATTGCTGGATGTTAGATTCCTTCTCTAATTCTCTTCTTTGCATACTTGATTGATTTGACAAAGGCTACGAAGCTCTCCAAACTTAGGTTCTTCATGTGTTTGAGCTTCAACTTGCTTTGCCATGGATTATACACAATTCCCCATCATTCTTGGCTCGTTTTAATGATAAAAAAGCTATCAAAAACACCAAAACTTGCCAAAAACTGATTAGAAACATTTGTAAGGGTCTTTAATGTGTCAATTGAGTTAAAAGGTAATAAATACTACTCAAAAGTGTTTAAAAGAGTTTATAACAAGCTATAAAAGAGCACTTTTTGAGTAGTAATCACTCCCCCCAACCGACATATTGCTAGTCCCTTACTTAGCAATGAAGGAGAGAAAAACAAAAATAAGACAGTAATATAATTTACAAAATCATGCTATTCACTCCAAAAAAATTTCATGTGGCAGATGTAGAGCATACTCTCTCATAAGACATTAAAGAAGTAAACCTCAACCTTCAACAAGAGTCTATCAAATATTTTGCTTGATCAAAATTCATAAAGAGTAGGCATTATGCATATTTAAGTATTAAAAGGATTTCCACTCTCATAGGCTTAATCATGACTCTTCCACAAAAATCTATGTTAAGCTTATTAGTTTCTGAATATAGTATGCTAAACTAATCTCTCTCCCCAACTTAGTTCTTTCTCAAACTTTAGCAAACTGACCAACCTTCAATAGGCTAAGAACACACCTCTTTTATTTCATAATTTTTTTTTCATTATAGGTATGCAATGCTAAAGGTATTGTTTTCTAAAGTGTCCATGTAACGGGGATCCATCGATGACTCCCAACCAATCAAGGTTTAGGGCATCAAGCTTTAAGGATCTTTTGACCACTAACTCCTTGGATTTTACCCCGTAATTTCGAGATTGACATTTAATACCCAAGCACCTATAATATGTTAAACTCCACCTATCCACCCTTGTAACGAGCAGTGAGGTCGATGACTCCCAACCAATAAAGGCTTAGGGCACTGAGTTCCAAAGACTTTCGCCATATACCCCTCGGACTTTGCTCGGGTTTCAAAGCAAGTGAAACACTTTGTTCTTTCTTATTTTTTTCAAAGGCTCATTGGCCTTTTATAAGGTGTCCTAACACTATTAAAACGAGGTAAATAGTATCAAGTCGAAATTTTCCTAAGTTTAGGGGGTGAAATAGTTTTTCATCTTATAAACAGAACCTAATGTGCACAGTGTGTGGTAAGATTAAAGTGGAAGAAATAAGGTTGAATTCAATAGGAGTTTCAATAATTCATCAACCTCAATACGCATAATACAAACTCTAAGATTCAAGTAAAAAGGTAAGAATTCAATTTCTCCCATTTCATTTTGAGAATTTTTCCTTAATAATCATAGAGAGTAGAGTAAATTTTTTTTTAAAATTAAACACAAATTTTAAAATTAAGCAAAAACTACTAAATTAACAAAATAACCTAGCATTATTAACAAAAGTTCCTTTCTTAAATCTTCCCCCAACCAAGATCAACATTGCCCTCAATGTGGCAAGAGCGATTGTGAATAAAGGGAGGAAGTGGTACCTCCTTAGTGACATGGAGTCTAAGTCGTATAGGAGAAACCACATGATTCAAAAAACAAAAGACTAATGAGTAAAGGAAATAAAAAAAAATGCCAAGTATAAAAAAAAATGATGTGTATATATTACTCTGAGAAAGTATAATGTGAGATACGATCATGTAATACATCCAATCCCATAGTATAAAACATCAAAACAAGTAATTAGGTCTACTAATACAATAAGTAAATACAATAGGATAAAGAGATGATCAAGTAGTCGGGGTCTCTAGTGGAGATGATGGATCTATGGTGGCCTCCTGAGTGGGCCGGAGAGGGACATCGGCTCTAGTGGTCTCTTTAGCTGGAATAGCCTCCTCAGCTGGAATAGTCTCCCAAGCTGGAGCTATGGGCTTTGATAGTCCAGGGATGTCAGGCTGAGGTGGTGGCAGAAGTCTTAGATGCTGCTGAATCTGACAAAGGATAGCAGTATGCTGGTCTTGCTGAGCACTTATGTCAGCCATCTTCCGAAATAAAGCATTGTGTGTAGTGGTCAGTGTCTGGAATAAATGTACCATGGCATGAAACTCTGTGGCATAAATGGTGATGGAGGCCTCAGATGTAGAAGATGCAAACGGTGGAACAGTTGGAGTGGTAGGAGGAGCAGTAGAAGTGGCCTCAGGCATAGGTGGTGTAGGGGCAGGTGGTACAGACTCTGTGGGAAGCTCATCCTATTATACCTGTTCAGCTTGTGGTGGCACTGGAGGTGTTGGCCTAGGTGGGGCTCCTAGAGGTGCCGAATAGCCCACCAACTATGTCCATTTGTTGAGAGTGAATCGCTCTCGACAATGGTGGCGACGCTCAAGGTGGGGCTCAATAGGATAGCCCATATGATCCAATATGTAACAGAGCAATGGCAAAAACAGAAGCGGAATAGTATCGGCTCTCTGTAGCTTCTTCCTATGAACCTTCTCCTCAAAGTGGAGGAAAGAGGCCATAATCAAGTGATGTGGCTCGAAATAAAAACCCTCTAATATCCGGAATAAAGTGTCCAGGATGGCCTCTTGCCTCTGCACTAAATGCTGAAGAGGAAAAATATTGGACTACAGCAAGACATTTACTAGGAGCATCTCAGGCGAAAGCTCCTTACATAGAAGGATTGAATCTCCAGAGGTCCCCCCTGGATAAGATGCGGACCATGTCCGGCTAAGACTGAAATGAATGGCGGTAGGACTCCAGGCACCATGAGTAGTCATAGATTGATAGAAGTCCATTGCCACTCTAGGGTAGAAGAACTCTCTAGGAGTCATAAGGTGCTCGAGATGGTACCTATGGAGCAATCTAAATGAATCCCGAAGCTCTGATTGTTGTTGCATGACCTCGAGGTCAAAATATAGCTTGGAATGAAATAGTCTGGCTCTACAATCTGAATTGCCCTGAATTGGCGGCATGGTGACCATAGGTTGTTTGATGATGGCTTTTGGTGAGATGCCAGAAGGGCATTAAGAATTAGCAGGGGGCCAAGGATCAGGTTGTGAATGCCTAGATGACTCTCCAGGGCCTAAAGTCCTAGCCCTCTTAGTTGGAGTGTGACGTACTAATGGTTCAGGGGGTGGAGAAATCGATGGTCTCTGTGTCTCGTAGTGGCGTTGAGAAGGATTAGACGACACTCCACCCTCAGAAGATGGAATGGTCGGGGCCTCAAGAGCCTGAGATGTCGAATCTCGCAGAGAGGAGGCTCTTGGCCTCGGCTCATGAGACAATGAAGGGTTGGTATGGACTCCTCTAATCCGCGCCATGTGAGAAATGGAGTGTGAGGCTCAAGTGTGGGATGTCTTTTCAAATGGGTGGTCGCGGGGTGATTACTACTCAAAAAATTCTATTTTATAGCCTAAAATTAACTCTTTTCAAATGCTTCTGAGTAGTTATTAACACATTTTAACCCAATTGGCGCATTAAGGACCTTTGCAAGTATACTAATCAAATTTTGGTAAGTTTTGGTGTTGTTAATTGCTTTTTGATCATTAAAATGAGCCAAGATGAGGGAGGACTTTGTTCTGTTCATAGCAAAGCTAGTTGAATCTCAAAACATGAAGAATCCAAGTCTTGGAGAGCTTCGAAGCCTTTGCCAATTCAATCAAGTGAGCAAAGAGGAGAATCGGAGAAGGAATCCAACATTCATCAGTTTCGCAAGTTACCTTTCAACTTGCGAAATTTTCGCAAGTTCCTTTTTCAACTTAAGAAATTGGTGAGGAGTTTGTACTACAGGACAGAGAGCAACAAAGCTGAAGGAATTTTGCAAGTTCCTTTTTAACTTGCAAAATTTTTGCAAGTCCCTTCTTTAACTTGCGAATGATTTGCGAAAAACTTGTGAATGAATTGCGAAAGACTTGTGAAACCATAAATGAAAAAAAGCAATTTCGCAAGTCCCTGTTTTAACTTGCGAAATTTTCGCAAGTCCCTTTTAACTTGCAAAAATTCCCCCTATGTAAATTTGGGATATTTTCCTGTCGACTCCGTTAGATTTTTATTTCAAGATATTTTGTGTAATTACCCATTCTCTCCTTATAATCAACTAAAGATATTTTTAGATATTGTAATCAACTGAAGATATTTTGTTTTTAGATTTTTTAAGATATTTTAGTGATGGGTTGCAAATATCTCTCTCTATATATGTCTTAGAATATCTCCATCTCGATATCTCGAACTCTCGAAAGAAGTTCTTAGGGATCACTTGTACATTCTTATTAGTAAGTAAAAATACAGAGCTTTGCTCTACCTTACCTTCTCATTTTGTCTTTTATTTTCTTTCTAGCCAAACACCCTTTGAGGACGTTTTCTTAGAGGATGAGTGGCTAGACTTTTTCGTTTCTTGGACTAAAAGAAGTTAGGTAAAGGATTTGGATACAATATTGGGAGTTTTCCTTGTTTCAGTTTTAATGAAAGGAGGTTGTGACCCATGAATGGTTTTTATTTTTCTAGTTAACTTAAAATCCCTTAAAATTGTCTGGGCTAACACTTGGTAAGCATTTGGACTCAGCCCATAGAGATCCATTAAGTTATCTCTTGCGAGCCTCTAGGAAGTGGTTTAAAGGTAGGAGTACTTAGAATAGCCAACACTTGGTAAGCTTTTAGACTCTTTGGAGACATCCATTAGTTATCTCTTGCGAGCTTTTGAAGGGTATTCCAAGGTTAAGGACCTCCTTGAATGGCTAATACCAGGTGAGAGGTATGAACCATTGCAAGGTGAGTCAGTGAGAGGTTTTAGGGTTGACACCATTAATGGGAAGCAATTGTACCACATTGATTTTGGAAATAACTACATGTTAAATCCCTACTTCGAGGAAAAGATCTGGACTTTTCTCTTTTTGTATAAGGGACCTGAACCTAGTGACCTGGAAGTCTAAGAAACCTTTTCTTTGTAATTAATTAGAGTTATTATTTTGATTAGCTTAAACACAATCTTTTTCAACCAAACGATTATGTTTCCTTTTAAAGCTAACTGGTAAAAGGAAAACCATCTTTTGAAACTAATATCATGTGTGATGTGAAAACCCATCCCTATGAATGATCCTAGAGCCACTATGCTATGTTAGCTATGCTACCCTAGTATATGGTGAATCAGGTTTATAAATTTTGTTGATAACTCCCATTTGAAGACCGAATCAAGTTGCACACCGTTAAGGACGAATCACGAGGCGTCCAATGGAGAGAAAAAAATATGGAAGCTTGGGTGTCGTAAGGTGATGGAGGCTTTTGCAAGGAGCAGATGGGGCGTGCGAAATGAAAACAGGGCGAGGAGGGCTTTAAATAGAGGTTTAAGTGACTGTTGGTTTTTGCACGACCTTTTGGAATTCGCACATGCTTGTGAAATGGGTGCTAGGGTTGCGAATGGGTTCTAGGGTTGCGAAATGGGTTCGCACACCCTCTATAATTTCGCACAGGTTTTTGCAAGGCATTTTCGCAAAACAAAGCAATTTCGCATGGCATTTTCACAAAGTAAAGGTGGGTGTGTGAATTTTTCACAGGGTGTACAAAATGGCTTTCGCAGGGTATACAAAATTTTCGCACCCCTTGCGAACTGATTTTTGGGATTTTTGCAAGCCTTGTGAAATTTTCGCAGGGTGTGCGAAATGCTCTATTTTTCCTCCATCAAAAAAATTTCTAAGGTTTTTCCCATATGTTTTGGAATCCACCTGCAATTGATCATCAAAAAATAAATTAAATCACAAAAAATAAAATTAAAGCACGAAATTACAATTAAAACAAGTACTAAATCAATAAAACTTTAAATCAACAGTAAAACAAAAAATTATGGACTTAATGTCTTCCGATAGACTAAGTCCATCAACCACTTGTCTTGTTTAAGCTTGATGTGGCTCAAGGAGGATGATTTCCTCCTTGTCTAGAGAAAAAGGCTCCACGAATGGCTTGAGATGATGGCCATTGACTTTTAAACTCCCGGTGCTGTTGGAATTGAATAGTTGCACTACTCTATTTGAATGCACTTGTTGGATAGTAAACAGACCTATCTACCTTAACTTCAGCTTTCCCGGGAAGGTGTGGAGCTTAGAGTCATATAGTAAGACTCTTTGTCCCTTCTGGAATTCTTTGCGAGAGACTAACTAATCATGCCACCTCTTCAATCTTTGTTTCGCAATGTTTGAATTATTGTAGGCGTCATTTCTTAGTTTCTCCATTTCATTAAGGCATAAGAACCTCTTCATGCCGGCTCTACTCAAATCCATGTTAAGCTTCTTGATTGCCCACCAAGCTTTGTATTCCACTTCCACAGGGAGATGGCACACTTTGCCGTAGACTAGGTGATAAGGAAACATTCCAAGAATGGTCTTATAAGCTGTTCTATAAGCCCACAATGAATCATGAAGCTTAACAAACCAATCTCTTATGCTCATATTCACCACCTTCATCAGTATGTTTTTTATCTCCCGATTGGCTAACTCAACTTTCCCAGAAGTCTAAGGGTGGTAAGGTGTAGCTACCTTATGCTTCACCCCATACTTGCCTAAGAGAGTTTCGAACGACTTGTTACAAAAATGAGTACCCCCATCACTGATTATGGCCTTGGGTACTCCAAATCTAGAGAAGATGTTCTCTTTGAGAAATTTGAGAACAACTCTATGATCATTTCGTTTGCACGAGATCGCTTCAACCCATTTAGAAACATAATCTACTCCCACCAAGATGTAGGAGTAGCCAAAGGACATAGGAAAAGGTCCCATGAAGTCAATGCCCCAGACATAAAAAAGATCAACTATTAAAATGGGGTTCAAAGGCATCATGTTCCTGCATGTTAATTTCCCAAGCCTCTGGCTTCTGGAATAGCTCCTGCAGATGGTGTGGGCATCTTTGAAAAGTGATGGCCAGCAGAAACCCGATTGCAATATCTTCATAGCTGTCTTCTAAGAAGTAAATTGGCCTCCACATGCGCTTTCGTGGCAATGATTGAGGATCCCCTGTTGCTCTTGTTCAGGGACGCACTTCCGTATTATTTGATCCGCATAATATTTGAATAGAAATGGCTCTTCCCAATAGTAGTCATGAATTTTTGCAAAAAAATGCTTCTTATCTTGTGTTTTCCACTCACTTGGAACTTCTTTGGTAACTAGATAGTTAGCAATATGAGCATACCAAGGAGCGACTTCCATCAGCATGAGTGACTCCTCTGGAAAACATCATTAATGGGAAAACTATAGGAATTATGTGCGATGTCTAGCCTTGACAAATGGTTGGCTACCACATTTTCCACTCCTTTCTTGTATTTGATCTAAAGATTGAACTCTTGAAGCAAGAGAATCCATCTAATCAGCCTCACTTTTGCATCCTACTTAGTTAGCAGATATTTCAAGGCTGAGTGATCAATGAAAACCACAATGAAAGACCCCACCAAGTAAGCGCGGAATTTGTTGAAGGCAAAAACTAAAGCCAACAATTCTTTCTCTGTGGTTGTGTAGTTTATTTGCGCTTGATTCAACGTTTTGCTCACATAGTAGATCACATAGGGCTTTCCATCTTCTCTTTGCCCAAGAACAGCTCCTATAACAAAGTCACTGGTATCGCACATCACTTCAAAGGGTAATTACCAGTTGGGAGCTCTCACTATTGGAGCGGTCGTCAGAAATAGCTTCAGTTCTTCAAAACTCCGTTGACATCTATCATCCCATACAAATTTAGCATCCTTTACCAATAGTTCACAAAAAGGTCTTGCAAGTTTAGAGAAATCTTTGATAAACCTGCTATAAAAGCTAGCATGGCCAAGGAATTGCCTTACTCCTTTGACAATTATTGGCAATGGCAACATGACAATAAGTTCAACCTTTGCTTTCTTCAATGCCTTGCTTTGAGATAATATGCCCAAGAACAATCCCTTGGTGTACCATGAAATGGCAATTCTCCCAGTTAAGCACCAAGTCTTTCTCAATGCATCGGTTCAGAACAGTTTCCAAGTTGACTAAGCATTCATCAAACGTACTTCCATATATGGTGATATTGTCCATAAAGACTTCCATAATATGCTCCACCATATCAATGAAAATGCTTAACATGCATCTTTGAAATGTTGCTGGTGCATTGCATAAGTCGAAAGGCATTCTTCTGTATGCGTAGGTTCTGAATAGACATGTGAAAGTGGTCTTCTCTTGGTCTTCAACATCGATTTCTATTTGAAAATACCCAGAGTAGCCATCCAAGAAACAGTAGAATGGATGGCCAGAGACCCTTTCAAGCACTTGATCAATAAACGACAACGGGAAGTGGTCCTTCCTTGTTACAACATTGAACTTTCTATAATCAATACACACCCTCCAACCTGAAGTGAGGAGTCCAAAAACTTCTTCTCCCTTATCATTTTGCACCACCGTGATCCCTGATTTCTTTGGCATGACTTGCGTAGGACTCACCCATGGGCTATCTGATATGGGGTAGATAATACTAGCTTGAAGTAGCTTAAGCACTTCAGCTCACACCACCTCTTGCATGTGAGGGTTCAACCTTCTCTAAGGTTGATGAACTGGCTTAGCTTTTTCTTCCATGAATATATGATGGGTACATACTAAAGGGCTAATCCCTTTCAGATCATAAATTTGCCACCCTATCGCCTTCTTACATTTCCTGAGGACTTCAAGTAGACAATCCTCGTGAGTAGTGGTAAGAGATGAAGTAATAACAACAGGGCTCTGCTTGTTTTTTTCCAGGTATGCATACTTCAACTCCATGGGTAATGGCTTCAAAATAAGCTTTGGGGACTCCTCCTTAACAACTTCTTGTGTCTCTTTCCTATTGAATAAAGGTCGAATTTCCTCCCTCCTTTTCCAAGGGAGCAGAGTAGCAAGCAAATTTGAGGGTTTAGGTAACCCTTCATCAAGATCCCCAAGACTCTCATTCAAATCTTCAAGCATTTTCTGATCACAATGCTCCTCCACTAAGTTGTCAATCATGCACACCTCTTCTGGTTCTTCTTCTTCTTCCAGATGGAATTTTTTCTTGCACAAATAGAAGATGTTGAGTTCTATCATCATGTTGCCAAACGTAAGTTGCATGACTCCATTCCTACAATAGATGATAGCATTTGATGTAGCTAGGAATGGTCTTCCAAGTATGATAGGAACACAATTAGTTCCTTTGGCAACTGGGTCCGTATCAAGAACAACAAAATCCACTGGGTAGTAGAATTTGTCAACTTGAACTAAGACATCTTCAATCATGCCTCTTGGAATCTTCACAGATCTATCTACTAGAGATAGAGTTATTGATGTTGGCTTCAACTCTCCAAGTCCCAATTGCTTGTAGGCAGAGTAGGGTAGCAAATTCACACTTGCCCCCAAGTCCAACAATGTTTTCTCCACACACGTCTCTCCAATCATCACTAAGATGGTAGGACAACCTGGATCTTTGTATTTCACTGGAGACTTGCACTGTATAATGGCACTTACTTGCTCAGTCAAGAAGGCTTTCTTATTCACATTCAATCCTTTTTTTATAGTGCACAAGTCCTTCAGGAATTTTGCATAAGTTGGAACTTGTTTGATCATGCCTAGCAAAGAGATGTTAACTTTCACTTGCCTTAACACTTCAAGAATTTCTAATGCATTATTGATTCCCTTTTTGCCATGCAAAGCTTGGGGGAAAGGTGGAGGTGTGTGTTTCTTCATCATATCTTCCTAGTTGATGGTCCTCTCTGGTTCTTCATTCATAGTAGATTCAAGGTCCTCATTCTTTACACTGTTCTCTTTTCTCTTTCCTTTGATTTCCTTCCTTCTCTTTCTCTGGTTCATGCTCTAGCTTGGATGTAGGCAAATCAACCTCTTTACCACTCCTTAGAGTGATCACTGCTTTGACTTCCCTCACCTGTGAAGATTCTCCCTCTTAAGCCTCCACTTCATGGATACCCTTAGGATTTTGATGAGGTTGAGAAGGAAACTTTCCTTTCTCATGCACTATGTTGAGGTTGGTGAGCCTTGAGATTGAGTATTGGAGATTATCTATCTTCTGAGATAGATCCTTTTGCACCCCATCCATCATTTTGTTCAATGTACTCTCTACACTGTCAATTCTTTGACTGAGCTGAGCATTGATGGATTTCTGGTCTCCAACAAAGTCTCCTATGACCTTGCTAAGATTCACAATGTCTTGTTCAAGATTCGAGGCTTACGGAGGTGCTTGACCAGGTTGCGAGTACTAAGTTGCCCTTGGCTTCCAAGAGAAATTCGGATGGTTCCTCCAATTTGAATTGTAGGTGTTGCCATATGAAGCATTGTTATTGGGCTTAAATTGTCCAATAACATTTGCTTGATCCCTAAACATTTCTCTCACAGTTGGAATCCTAGGACACTCCTCCACAAAGTGCTCAAAAGATTGATAAATGGAACACGACATAACTTACACTGGTGTTTCAAAAATGGCCTGCACTTCTCGTATCTTCTTCATTTCTAGCTCCTCCAAACTTCTTGCCATAGCTGCAACTTTTGCTTTCATATCGGTGTCTTCATTCAAAGTATACATCCCAGCCTTAGCATTAGGAGCATTAGGTTGAGACTTCATTCTTCCCACTTCTCTAGCATTCGGTTCATCCCATCCTCTTGAAACTTCAGCCACATAACTTAAGAAATCCATGGCTCCCTCCGGATTCTTACTCATGAAGTCTCCTCCGCACATAGTTTCTAAGAGTTGCTTCATTAAGGAAGACATACCGTTGTAAAAATAGCTCACCAATAGCCATGTATCAAAGCCATGGTAAGGACAAGCATTGATAGCTTCCATGCATCTCTCCCAACACTCATAGAATTTCTCATTCTCTTTAGTTGAGAAGTTTGAAATTTGCCTTTTCAAGCCATTGGTCCTATGAGTCAGGAAAAATTTCTTGAGAAATTCATCTTGCAAATCAGTCCAAGTTTGGATACTCCTTGGCCTTAAAGACTTAAGCCAGGCCTTGGCCTTATCCTTCAAGGTGAAAGGAAATAGCTTGAGCCTCATCAAGTCGTTTAAAGCTTCTCCTTCTTGGAAAGTATTACAAACCTCCTCAAATTCCTTGATATGCGCGTAGGGATTCTCACTTTCCATCCCTTGGAAAGAAGGTAGAAGTGGCACAATATGTGGTCGGATCACTAGCTGCTCTATAGGTGGCACTATACATGACGGTGCACTCATACGAGGTGGATGCATGTTGTCCCTCATGGATCGGTATGCATTGAAATTCTCATCCTGAGCATGTTGACTATGCTGATCTTCAGGTATAGCTTCCATGATGTTCACGCACAATTCCAACTCTGTTTCGTGAGGAGTTTCAATTTTTACAAGTCTTCCCTCACTGTCTCGTATCCAATAGGGCATGCACAACTAGCAATAACTGAAACAAAAACAAAGAAAACAAAAGAAATACAATTCTAAAAAGAAAAAAAAAAGGTTAACTAAAAACTAAATAAAAGATAAACTAAAATAAAAACAAATAAAAAGAGTTAGTAAAAGAAAATAAAAATCACCGAACTTGTGATGAAGATCACAAGTGTTCTGTAAAGGTTATATCACTGTGAAGTGGCACCATCCCCGACAACAACGCCATTTGATTCAATTTCCAATTGGTGTGCTCTTTGATTCAGTCATCAGACGGGAGATATCAACAAAATTTATAAACCTAATTCACCATACACTAGGGTAGCATAGCTAACACAGTATAGTGGTTCTAGGATCATCCACAGGGATGGGTTTTCATATCACACGTGATATTAGTTAAAGTACTGAAATGGTGTTTTTTATTTTATGAGTTAGCTTTAAAAGAAAACATAATTTTGGTTTGAAAAAGGTTAGTTTTAATTTAACCAAAAATAATAACTGAAATTAATTACAAAGAAAAGGTTTCTTGGAGTTTTAGGTCACTAGGTTCAGGTTCCTTAGACAAAAGGAGGAGATTCCAGATCTTTTCCTCGCGTTGGGGATAATAACACAAAGAATGGTTATCTCCCAAACCGGTGTGTATTTAGCAATCAAGATTTGATCCCACTGGTCCATGAAAGACTACAGTTGCTTCCCATTAATGATTTCAAACACCAAAGACCTCTCACTGTGAATCATCTTTCAATGGCTCATAAGAGATAACTAATAGACATCCATGGATTTCATGGAGCCCGAAAAGCTTACCAAGTATTGGCCATTCAAGGTGATCCTAACCTTGGATTACCCTTCAAAGGCTCGTAAGAGATAACTAACGAATCTCTAGGGAGTCTGAAAAGCTTACCAAGTATTGGCCATTCTAGGTAATCCTACCTTTAAACCACCTCCTAGAGGCTCGTAAGAGATAACTAATGGATTTCCAGGGAGTCCAAAAAGCTTACCAAGTATTGGCCCAGGTGATTTTAAGGGATTTTAAGTTAAACCTAAAAAAATAAAAACCATTAACGGGTAACAACTCTCCTAATTTAAATCAAGGAAAATTCCCACTTTTGTATCCGGATCCCTTACCTAGCTTCCTTCACTCAAAGAAATGAAAAACCTAGCCACTCATCCTCTGAGAAAACATCCTCAGAGACTGTTTGGCTAGAAATAAAATAAAAACAAAATGAGTAGGTAAGACAGAACAACACTCTGTGTATTTCTTACTAAAAGAATTTACAAGTGTTCTCTGGAATTTCTTCTAAGATATTACAAAAGATATATTTTAAGACATATATAGAGAGATATTTTTTACCCCTCATTTAGATATCCTAAATATCTAAAAATATCTTTAGCTGATTACAAGGAGAAAATAGGTAATTACACAAAATATCTTGAGATAAAAATATAACAGAGTCGGTGAAAAAATATCTGAAAATTACACAGGAGGATTTTCGCAAGGCTTGCAAAATTTCGCACAGGATGCGAAATTCATTTTCCTCGGTTTCGCAAGGCTTGCAAAATTTCACACAGGGTGCAAAATTCATTCTTCACAGTCTTGCTCTATGTCCTGCAGCTTGTACTCCTTTTTCCATTTCACATGTTATGCGAAATTGCTAGATGTTAGATTCCTTCTCTGATTCTCTTCCTTGCATACTTGATTGATTTGAAAAATGCTACAAAGCTCTCTAAAACTTGGGTTCTTCATGTGTTTGAGCTTCAACTTGCTTTTCCATGGATTATACACAATTCTCCATCATTCTTGGCTCGTTTTAATGATAAAAAAGCTATCAAAAGCACCAAAACTTGCTAAAAACTGATTAGAAACATTTGCAAGGGTCTTTAATGTGTCAATTGAGTTAAAAGGTAATAAATACTACTCAAATGTGTTTAAAAGAGTTTATAACAAGCTATAAAAGAGCACTTTTTGAGTAGTAATCATCATCCATAGCACTAAGATGTTTATAGCATTTTGAGCCTTGAGCTCATGACCTAGAATCATTGATGTCAACCACACCCCTGAGTTGTTCATAGTTTCTAATGCCCTGAGCTCACAACTCAAAGTCGTTCATGTCAACCACAACCTAGAGCTCTAAGCTGTGGTTGACATGAAAGCCTCTAGGTCAGGATCCCAATTCATTCAGGTCATCAACAACCCTGAGTTCTTTATAGCATCTAGATCTTTGAGCTCACGATCTGGAGTCATTCATGTCAACCACAACCAATAGGTGTTCATATCATCCAGAGCCTTGAGCTCACAAGCTGGAGTTGTTCATGTCATTAATAGCCCTGATCTATTCATAAGATGTAGAGGCTTGAGCTCAAGGCTTTAGATGTTATGAACAAGTTAGAGTTATGGATGATATGAACGAATCGGGATCCTATGAGCTCAGGCCTCTAGATGTTGTGAACCGCTCAGGGTTATGGATGATATGAACAATTCTGATTCATGAGCTTAAGCCTATAGATGGTATGAATAGCTCAGTGTTGTGCATGACATGAACGACTCCAAGTTGTGAGCTCAAGGCTCTAGATGCTATGAACAACTCAAGGTTATGGTTGACATGAATAACTCAGAGTCATGAGCTTAGGCCTCTAGATGCTATGAACAACTTAGGGTTATACATGACATGAATGACTCTTGGTCATGAGCTCAAGCCTTTAGATACTGTGAATAGATCAGGGCTATGGCTGACATGAAAGACTCTAGGTCATGAGCTCAAGGCTTTAGATGCTATTAATATTTCGGGGTTGTGCTTTACAAGAACGACTCCTAGTCATGAGCTCAAGGCTCTAAATGCTATGAACAATTCAGGGTTATGCATGACATGAATGACTCATGGTCATGAGCTCAAGCCTCTAAATACTTTGAACAAATTAGGTCCTTGGTTGACATGAATGACTCAAGGTCGAGAGCTTAGGGCTCTAGATCCTATGAACAATTCAGCATGACATGAATGACTCTGGGTCATGAGCTCAGTCTCCTAGATACTATGAGTAACTCAGGGCTATGGTTGACATGAAAGACTTCGGGTGATAAGCGCAGGGCTCTAGATGCTATGAATAGCTCAAAGATGTGGTTGACATGAATGACTCTGGGTCGTGAGCTTAGGGCTCCAAATGCTATGAACAACTCAGATTTGTGCATGACATGAACGACTTCTGATCATGAGCTCAAACCTCTAGATACTATGAATAGCTCAAGGCTATTGTTGACATGAAAGACTTTGATAAGTGAGCAAAGGGCTTTGGATTTTATTAACAGCTCAGAGTTGTGAATGATATGAACGACTTAAGATCCCGTGAGCTTAGGCCTCTAGATGTTATGAACTGCTTAAAGGTTTGGATGATATAAATGATTCTACATCATGAGCTCATGCCTCTAGATGCTATGAATGAATTAGGTTTATAGATGACATGAACAACTTTGGGTCATGAGCTCAGGGCTCTAGATGCTATGAATAACTTAAGGTTGTTGTTGACATGAACAACTTCGAATAATGAGCTCAAGGCTTTAGATGTTATGAATAATTCAAGGCTACGCATGACATCAATGACTCTCGATCATGAGCTTAGTCCTTTAGATACTATGAACAACTTAGGATTATTGATGACATGAATGACTTAGGGTCATGAGCTAAGGGCTTTAGATACTATGAACAACTAAGGGCTCTACATACTATGAACAACTGAGGGCTATGGTTAGTATGAAAATTTTTTAGTTGTGAGCTAAGGGCTTTAGAAGCTATGAATATCTTAGAGTTGTGGATGATATGAATGATTCGAGATCCTATAAGCTCACGCCTCTAGATTCTATGAATAGCTTAGGGTTGTGGACAATATGAACAATTTTACGTCATGAGTTCAAGTGGGTAGATGCTATGAATAATTCAGGCTTCTCAATGACTTAAATAACCCTGGGTCGTGAGCTCAGGTCTCTAAATGCTTTGAAGAACTCAACATTGTGGTTGGAATCAATGACTTCATCTTGTGAGTTGAGAGCTCTAGGCCCTATGAATAGCTTAAGGTGGTGGTTCACATGAAAGACTCCAAGTCCTTAGCTCAGGGTTGTAAAAGTTATGAATAGCACAGATTTGTGGATGATATGAATGACTTGGAATCTCGTGAGCTTAGTCCTTTAGATGCTATGAACTGCACAGGGTTGTAGAACATATGAATGATTCTGCTTCATGAGCTTCAACCTCTAGATTCTATGAATAGCTCATGGGTGTGGTTAACATCAACGACTCTTGGTCGTGAGCTCAAGGTTCTATATGCTATGAACAACACAGGGCTATGATTTACATGAAGGACTTTGGTTCATGAGCTTAAGGCTTGAGGTGCTATGAATAGCTTAGGGTTGTGCATGATAAACGACTCCGGGTCATCAACTTAGGTCTCTAGATACTATGAATAGATCAAGGTTGTCATTAACATGAAAGACTTTGGGTCTTTTGCTAAGGACTTTAGATGCTATGAACAGCTTAAGGTTGTGGTTGACATGAACGACTATGGGTCGTAAGGTCAGGGCTCTAGATGCTGTGAAAAACTCAAGGTTGTGGACGACATGACCGACACCCGATCATAAGGTCAAGCCTCTAGATACTATGAATAGCTTAGGGTTATGGTTCACATGAAGGACTTTAAGTCATGAGCTCGGGGCTCTGGATGCTATTAGCATAAAAGATATGTGGATGATAAGAACGACTTGAGATCCCATGAGCTTAGCCCTTTAGATGCTATGAACCACTCAAGGTTATGGATGATATAAATAATTCCACGCCATGTGCTCAAGCCTTTAAGTGCTATGAACGACTTAGACCACTGGATGACATGAACAATTCTAGGTTGTAAGATTAGGGCTCTAGATGTTAGAACAACTCAGGGTTGTGGATGACATGAATGACTCCAGGTCATGATCTCACAACTCTAGATGCTATGAACAACTTTGGGTTATGGTTGACATGAACGACTCTAGGTCGTGAGCTCAGGACTCTGGATGCTATGAATAAATCAAGGTTATGGATGACACGAACAACTCTTAGTCATGAGCTCAGAACTCTAGATACTCTGACTAGCACAAGGCTATGGTGAACAAGAAAGACTCCAAGTCGTGAGCTTAAGCCTCTTTATGCTATGCATATATCAAGGCTATCGATGACATGAAATACTCTAGGTCGTGAGCTCAAGCTCTAAATGCTATGCATAGATTAGGATGTCCATGACATTATAGACTTTGAGTAATGAACTCAGGGCTTTAGATGTTATGAACAGCTTAGGGTAGTGGATGACATGAATAACTCTAAGTAGTGAGCTCAAGGCTCTATATGCTATGAATAGCTTAGAGTTGTGGATTATATTAACGACTCGGAATCCCATGAGCTCAAGCCTTTAGATGTTGTGAACTGCTCAAGGCTGTGGATGATATGAACAATTCTACATCATGAGTTGAAGCCTATAGATGCTATGAACAACTCAGGGTTATAGATGACATGAACAACTCTGGCTCATGAGCTTAGGGCCCTAGATGTTATGAACAACTCAAGGCTTTGCATAACATGAACATCTCAGAGTCATGAGCACAAACTCTAAATACTATGAATAGCTCAGGGTTGTGGTTAACATAAAAGACTCTAGGTCATGAACTCAAGGTTCTAGATGCTATGAATAGCGCAAGGCTGCGGTTGACATGAATGATTATGGATCATGATATCATGTCTCTAGATGTTATGAATAGCTTAGAGTTGTAGATTATATGAACAACTCTGGATCACAATAGCTTAATCTTTTAGATGCTATCGACCACTTAGGGTTGTGGATGATATGAACGATATTTATGTCATGACCTCAAGCCTTTAGATGCTATGAAGGGCTCAGGGTTGTGGATGACATGAATGACTATAGGTTGTGAGCTCAAGGCTCTAGATGCTATGAATAGCTCAGGGTTGTGGTTGATATGAATGACTCTAGGTCATAGGCTTAAGGCTCTACATTATATGAACAACTCAGGGTTCTATTTGATATAAACGGCTCCAGGTCCTGAGATGCTATGAAGAACTCAGGGTTATGGTTCGCATGAATGACTCCAGGTCATTAGCTCAGGGCTCTAGATACTATGAACAACTCAAGGTGCTAATTCAAATGAAAGACTCTGGGTCCTAAAGTTAGGGTTGTGGAAACTATGAATAGCTCAGAGTTGTGGATGATATGAACCACACCACATTGTGCATGATATCAACCATTTTGTATCATGAGTTCAAACCTCTAGATTCTATGAACAACTCGGGGTTGTGGATGGAATGAACAACTCATGGTCGTGAGCTTAGGGCTCTAGATGTTGTGAACAACTCTTAGCTCTGGTTGCAAGAACCACTCCGGGTCGTGAGCTTAGGGTTTTAGATGCTATGAACTACTTAAGGTTGTGGATGACATGAATGCTTCGGGATCCCAAGCTTAGGCCTTTAGATACTATGAACAACACAGGCCTGTGGTTCATAGGAAAGTCTTAATATGTGACCTCAAGGCTCGATATGCTATGAATAGCTTAAGGCTATGGTTAAAATGAATGACCTTAAGTTTTCATCTCAAGGCTCTACGTGTTATGAACAACTCAAGGTTGTGGATGACGTAAACTACTCCGGGTAATGAGCTCGGGCCTTTAGATACTATGAATACTTGAAGGTTATTGTTAACTGATTACTACTCAAAAAGTGCTATTTCATAGCTTGTAATTAACTCTTTTAAACACTTTTAAGTAGTAGTTATCACCTTTTAACCCAATTAACATATTAAGGACCCTTGTAATCAATTCTAATCAAATTGTGTTAAGTTTTGGTGTTTTGATAGCTTTTTTATCACCAAACCAATCCGAGATTGAGGAGAATTCTTTGGAATCCATGGC
The DNA here is from genome assembly GCF_004353265.1 of Vitis riparia. Taxonomy (NCBI): domain Eukaryota; kingdom Viridiplantae; phylum Streptophyta; class Magnoliopsida; order Vitales; family Vitaceae; genus Vitis; species Vitis riparia. The sequence continues at coordinate 4,576,133 of NC_048447.1, forward strand.
AAAGCAATGGAAAGCTCAGAAACATGAAGAACCGAAGCTTTGAAGTCCTTTGCCATAAGCAAATCCGGAATGCAAGGAGTATGGGATCCTCCCTAAAAAATGCCACGTGGCTCTCTCTCCCTTGTGTAGATGCCTTGCGTCCCAGTGATCCACGTAGCTGCCAAGTGGATGCACGCTTTCAACCTAGATTGAGTTCTGATTCAGTCTTCCCTGCAAAATATGTCCGGACAGGGCGTCCGGACACACCATCGAAGGGCGGCGGAACGTGGGCTGTGGCAGGCTGTTGGAATGACGTAGCAAGGCTTGCTCATTTTAGTCAATGATCCAGACAACATATCCGGATAGGATATGCTATCATCTGGGATGTGATGATCGCGAGTGCCGTGTGCTTCTCCCTGAGGGAGTCCGGATAGGGGAGCGCGCCACGTGTCCTCTTGGGGAATCCTGATGGAATTGCTCCGGATAGCGATGCGTGCTCCGTGTCATCAGGGGGAGGGGTCCCTACACCTTGCACACCCAGACGGTCCCCCTTGCGACGCATGGCATAGCTCATTCCACCCGGGGAAGAATTCTGTTCGGCCGACGTTCCACCTTCTCCGGATATCTCACATCCGAAATTCTGTCCGGCCGACGTTCCACCTTCTCCGGATATTTCACATCCGGCACCTGATGCCGGATGGGAGAGGAGGGCGTTTCAACTTCCCCGGTCAGACATGTCCGGATCCTCTGATAGCGCTTACCCGGAGAGTTTTGCACAGTGCCGCGATGTTCTCCTGAAGCTTCCCGATATGTGCGACCGACATTTTGAGATTTTTTTCTATAGATATTTGATGTCTAAATCCCCAAACTCTCCTTGTAACCCACCTATCATAGGATTCCTTAGTCTTTAAGTAAGAACAAAGGGTGAATAACCTCTTATATATAGTTGTAATTTTCTTTAAAAAAAAAAAAGAGCGGGGGAGCTTGTTCTTAGACGCATCCTTTGTACAGTTTTGCAAGGAAGTAAAATACAGAGCCTTTGCTCTACCTTACCTACTTTTTTTGATTGTTTATATTCATTTAATTTTTCTTACTAGCCAAACAAGCTCTGAGGAAGTTTCCTCAGAGAATGAGTGGCTAGACGTTTAGTTCCTTAGAGCTAAGGTTGCCGGGAAAGGTTCCAAGTGCAAGAATTTATAGCTTTGTGGTTTCAGCCATTAATGAAGAGAAAGTGTGATCCTTTAATGATGTATATGTTTTTAGTTAACTTAAAACACCTTCAATTCACTTAAGCCAACACTTGGTAAGGCAAGTGATCTTCGTCCATGGAGATGCACTAGTTTACCTCTTGCGAGCTTTTGGGAAGTGACTTGAAGGTAGGATTTTCTAAAATTGCCAACACTTGGTAAGCTTTTGGACTCCAAGGAGACATCCATTAGTTATCTCTTACGAGCTTGAGAAGGGAAGTCCAAAGTTAAAGATCACCTTGAATGGCAAATGCTAGGTGAGAGGCACGAGCCATTGCAAGTTACATCAGTGAGAGGGAATTAGAGCTAAAATCCATTTAAAGGATACATCTGTACAACACCAGTTAGAGAATTGACTATATGTTAATTCTCTAATGCGAGGAAATGAACCAAATGACCAGAGCTCTGTTTTTGCATAAGGAACCTCCCATGTGAACCCAAACCTCCAAGGAATGTTTTTCTTCATAAGTAATTTCCATTACTTTCTTTTTAGTTAGCTTGAAACAAAACCTCGTTCAACCAAAGTTGATGTTTTATTTCTTAAGCTAACCTTGAAATGAAAAAGCACCAATTTAACTTTGAATTGGTATCAGTTGTGAGTTGAAAACCCTTCCCAAAGAACGATCCTAGAGCCACTATGCTATATTAGCTAAAACTATCCTAATGCATGGTGATATAGGTTATAAATTTTGTTGATTACTCCCTCAATCAAAGAGCATCAGCTGGACATGAATCAACTGAGACACCAATTGGGAACGAATGATTAACATGGAAGACTCTAGGTTATTTGCTCAGGACTTTAGATGCTATAAACTGCTTAAGATCATGGTTGACATGAATGACACTGAGTCTTGAGCTCAGGGCTCTAGATACTATGAATGGCTCAGGTTTGTGGTTGACATGAACGATTTTGGGTTGTAAGCTTAGGGCTCTAGATGCTATGAACAACTCAGGGTTTTGGATGACATGAATGACTCAAAGTCACGAGCTCATGGCTTTAGATGCTATGAACAACTCTGGGTTGTGGTTTACATGAATGACTCCAACTCGTGAGCTTAAGGCTCTAGATGCTATGAACAACTTAGGGCTGTAGATAACATGAATGACTCCCGATCATGAGCTCAGACCTCTATACACTATGAACAACTCAAGGTTGTGGTGGACATGAAAAAAACTTGATTATGACCTCAAATCTCTAGATGCTATGCACAACTCAGGACTATCGATGACATGAAAGACTCCGCGTCATGAGCTCGAGGCTCTAGATGCTATACACATTTTATGTTGTCGATGACATCAAAGACTCTGGCTAGTGAGCTCAAGGCTTTAGATGCTATGAATAACTCAGGGATATGGATGACATGAACAACTTTGGGTACTGAGCTTAGGGCTCTAGATGCTTGAATAGCTTAGAGTTGTGGATGATATGAATGACTTGAGATCTCATGAGTTTAGGCCTCTAGATGTTATGAACCGCTCAAGGTTGTGGACAATATAAATAATTTTGTGTCATGAGTTGAAACCTATAGATGCTATGAATAACTCACGATTGTGGATGACATGAACGACTCCGGGTCATGAGCTCAGGGCTTATGAGGCTATAAACAGCTTAGGGTTTTGGTTGACATGAATGACTTTGGGTCCTGAGCATAAGGCTCTAGATGCTATGAATAGCTTAGAATTGTAGATGATATGAACAACTCGGGATCACATGAGCTTAATCTTTTAGAGGCTATCGACCACTTAGGGTTGTGGATGATATGAATGATATTTGTGTCATGACCTCAAGCCTTTAGATGCTATGAAGGGCTCAGGGTTGTGGATGACATGAATGACTCTAGGTTGTGAGCTCAAGGCTCTAGATGCTATGAATAGCTCAGGGTTATGGTTGATATGAATGACTCTAGGTCATAGGCTTAGGGTTCTACATGATATGAACAACTCAGGGTTATGGTTGATATAAACGGCTCCAGGTCCTGAGCTTAAGGCTCTAGATGCTATGAAGAACTCAGGGTTATGGCTTGCATGAATGACTCCAGGTCATTAGCTCAGGGCTCTAGATACTATGAACAACTCAAGGTGCTAGTTCAAATGAAAGACTCTGGGTCCTAAAGTTAGGGTTGTGGAAACTATGAATAGCTCAGAGTTGTGGATGATATGAACCACACCACATTGTGCATGATATCAACCATTTTGTATCATGAGTTCAAACCTCTAGATTCTATGAACAACTTGGGGTTGTGGATGGAATGAACAACTCATGGTCGTGAGCTTAGGGCTCTAGATGTTGTGAACAACTCTTAGCTCTAATTGACAAGAACCACTCCGGGTCATGAGCTTAGGGTTGTAGATGCTATGAACTACTTAGGGTTGTGGATGACATGAATGCTTCGGGATCCCAAGCTTAGGCCTTTAGATACTATGAACCACACAGGGCTGTGGTTGATAGGAAAGTCTCAATATGTGACCTCAAGGCTTGATATGCTATGAATAACTTAAGGCTATGGTTAAAATGAATGACATTAAGTTTTCATCTCAAGGCTCTACGTGTTATGAACAACTCAGGGTTGTGGATGACGTAAACTACTCTGGGTAATGAGCTCGGGCCTTTAGATACTATGAATACTTGAAGGTTATTGTTAACATGGAAGACTCTAGGTTTTTTACTCAAGACTCTAGATGCTATAAACTGCTTAAGATCGTGGTTGACATGAATGACACCGGGTCATGAGCTCAGGGCTCTAGATACTATGAATGGCTCAGGCTTGTGGTTGACATGAACGATTTTGGGTTGTATGCTTAGGGCTCTAGATGCTATGAACAACTCAGGGTTTTGGATGACATGAATGACTCAAAGTCACAAGCTCATGGCTTTAGATGCTATGAACAACTCTGGGTTGTGGTTCACATGAATGACTCCAACTCATGAGCTTAAGGCTCTAGATTCTATGAACAACTCAGGGCTGTAGATAACATGAACGACTCCCGATCATGAGCTCAAACCTCTAAATACTATGAACAACTCAAGGTTGTTGTGGACATGAAAAACTCTTGATTATGACCTCAAGTCTCTAGATGCTATGCATAACTCAGGACTATCGATGACATGAAAGACTCCGCATCATGAGCTCGAGGCTCTAGATGCTATACACAATTTATGCTGTTGATGACATCAAAGACTCTGGCTAGTGAGCTCAAGGCTTTAGATGCTATGAATAACTCAGGGATATGGATGACATGAACAACTTTGGGTACTGAGCTTAGGGCTCTAGATGCTATGAATAGCTTAGAGTTGTGGATGATATGAATGACTTGAGATCTCATGAGTTTAGGCCTCTAGATGCTATGAACCGCTCAAGGTTGTGGACAATATAAATAATTTTGTGTCATGAGTTGAAGCCTATAGATGCTATGAATAACTCACAATTATGGATGACATGAACAACTCCGGGTCATGAGCTCAGGGCTTATGAGCCTATAAACAGCTTAGGGTTGTGGTTGACATGAATGACTTTGGGTCCTAAGCATAAGGCTCTAGATGCTATAAACCACCTAGGGCTATGCATGACACAAAGGACTCCCCGTCATGAGCTCAGACCTTTAGAAACTAAGAACAACTAACTGTTATGGTTGACATGAATGAATCCAGGTCATGAGCTAAGGGTTCTAGATTATATGAACAACTCAGTGTTGAGAATGACATGAGAGACTCCGAGTCATGAGTTAGACCTCTAGATATTATGAACAACTCAAGGTAGTGGTTGACATAAAGGACTCCGGGTCGTGAGCTCAGGGCTCTAGATGCATTGAACAGCTCAACACTCTAGATGCTATGAATAGCTCAGGGTTATGGTTGAGAAGAATGACTCTAGGTTGCAAGCTAAATATTGTAGATGTTATCAACAACTCAAGGTTGTGCATGATATGAACGACTCTCAGTCATGAGCTTAGGTCTTTAGATACTATGAATAGCTTAGGGTTGTGGCTGATAGGAACCACTCTAAGTCATAAGCTTAGGGCTCTAGATCTTGTGAACAACTCAAGGTTGTGCATGACATGAATGACTTTAGGTCATGAGCTCAGTTCTTTAGATACTATGAAAAAATCAGGGTTGTGGTTGACATCAAAGACTTCGGGTCATGATCTTAGGGTTATGATTGATATGAACAACTTTAGGTCATGAACTTAAGACCCTAGATGCTATGAATAGCTTAGAGTTGTGGATGGTATGAACAACTTAGGATCCTATGAGCTCAGGCCTCTAGATGTTGTGAACTACTTAAGGTTGTGGATGATACGAACAATTGTGCATCATGAGCTTAACTTATAGATGCTATGAACAACTCAGGGTTGTGGATGACATGAATAACTCTGAGTCGTGAGCTTAAGGCTCTACATGCTATGAATAGCTTAGGGTTGTGATTGACATGAACAAATCTAGGTCACGAGATTAAGGCTTATGATGTTATGAACAACTCAGGGGTGTGGTAGACATGAATAATTACAGGTCATGAACTCAAGGTTCTAAATTCTATGAATAGATTAGGGTTGTGGTTGACATGAAAGACTCTAGGTTATGAGATCAAGGCTCTAGATGCTATGAACAACTCAGGGCTATGGTTGACATGAATGACTCAAGGTTGTAAGCTCAGACCTTTAGATATTGTGGGCAACTTAGGGTTGTCAATGAGATGAAAGACTCTGTGTCATGAGCTTAGGGCTCTAAATGCTATGAACCTCTTTGATTTGTGGTTGACATGAATGACTCTAGGTCATGAGCTTAGGGCTTTATATACTATGAACAACTCAAGATTGTGGTTGACATGAATGATTCTAGGTGATGAGCTTAGGGCTTTAGATACTATGAACGACTCAAGATTGTGGTTGACATGAATGATTCTAGGTCATGAGCTCAGGACTCTAGATTATATGAACAACTCAAGGCTATGGAAGACATGAGCTACTCTAGGTCATGAGCTCAAGGCTCTGAATGCTATTAACAACTCAAAGCTATGGATGATATGAACAACTCGGGATCCCATAAGCTGAGGTCTCTAGATGTAATGAATCGCTCAGGGTTGTGGATGATATAAACGATTATGTGTCATGACCTCGAGCTTTTAGATGCTATGAATGACTTAGGCTTGTGGTTGACATGAACAACTTCAAGTCATGAGTTCAAGGATCTAGATGCAATGAAAAACTCAGGGTTGTGGTTTACATGAGCAACTACAAGTCATGAGCTCATGTCTATAGATGTTGTGAAAAACTCAGGGTTGTGGTTGACATGAACAACTCCGGGTCATAAGCTTAAGGCTTTAGATGCTATGAGCAACTTAGGGCTAAGCATGACATGAATGACTCCCACTCATGAGATCAGACCTTTAGATACTATATACAACTCAGGGCTTTAGGTGACATGAATGATTCTGTGTCATGAGTTCAAGACTATGGATGACATGAACGACTCTAGGTCATGAGCTTGAGGCTCTAGCTACTATCAACAGCTCACAACTATGGTTAACATGAACGACACCGGGTCATGAGCTTAGGGCTCTAGATACTATGAACTGCTAAGGCCTGTGGCTGACATCAAAGACTTCAAGTTGTGAGCTTAGGGGTCTATAAGCTATGAATAGCTAAGTGTTGCAGATAATATGAATGATTTGGTATCCCATGAGCTCATTCCTCTAAATGCAATGAACAACTCAAGGCTATGAATGATATGAACAACTCTGGGTAGTAAGCTCAGTGCTCTAGATCCTATGAATTGCTTAGAGTTGTGGATGATAGGAAAAACTCGGGATCTTATGATTTGAGGCATTTAGATGTTCTGAACTGCTCAAGGTAGTAGATGATAAGAACAATTCTATGTCATGAACTCAAGGTCGTAGATACTATGAACAACTTAGAGTTGTGGATGACAAAAATGACCCCGAGTCATGAGCTCATTGATTTAGATGCTATGAACATCTCCGAGCTATGGCTGATAGGAATGACTTCGAGTCGTGAGCTCAAGGCTCTAAATGTTATCAACAGCTTAGGATTGTGGTTGACATGAACAAGGATCATGAGCTCAAGGATCTAGATGCTATGAACAACTCAGGGTTGTGCATTCCATGAAGGACTCTCGATCATGATCACAAACAGCTCAAGGTTGTGGTTAACATGAATGACTCTGGGTCGTGAGCTCAAGGCTCTAGATCCTATGAATAACTCAGGGTTATGCGTGACATGAATGTCTTTGGGTCATGAACTCAAGCCTTTGGATACGATGAAAAAATCAGGGTTGTGGTTGACATGAAAGACTTCGAGTCGTGAGCTTAGGGCTCTTGATGCTATGAATAAATCAGGGTTGTGATTAACATGAACAACTCTGGGTAATGAGCTTAGGCCTCTAGATGCTATGAACAACTCTAGGTTGTGCATCGCATGAACGACTCCATGTCATGAGCTCATACCAATACTATAGATAGCACGAGACTAGGGTTGACATGAATGACTCTGGGTCATGAGCTCAGGCCTTTAAATACTACTAATCGCTCAAGGATGTGGATGATATGAACAATTCTACATCATGACCTCAAGCCTCTAGATGATATGAATGGCTCAAGGTTATGGATGACATGAATGACATCAGATCATGAGCTAAAGGCTTTAGATGCTATGAACAACTCAAGGTTGTGGTTAACATGAATGACTCTAGGTCGTAGGCTTAGGGATCTACATGATATGAACAACTCAAGGTTATGGTTGAAATGAACAACTTTAGGTCATGAGCTAAAGGCTTTAGATGATATGAACAACTCAGGGTTGTGGTTGACATGAATGACTTCGGGTCTTGAGCTCGAGGCTCTAGATACTATGAACAACTCAAGGTGGTGGTTGACATGAAAGACTTCGGGTCTTAAGCTTAGGGCTACAAATGTTATTAATAGCTCAAAGTTGTGGATGATATGAAAGACTCGAGATCCCGTCAACTAAATCTTCTAGATGCTATGAATTGCATAATGTTGTGGATGATATGAACAATTCTATGTCATGAACTCAAGCCTCTAGATGCTATGAATGGCTTAGGGTTGTGGATGACATGAATGACTCTAGATCATGAGCTCAAGGCTTTATATGCTATGAACAACTCAGGGTTGTGGTTAACATGAATGAATCTAAGCCACATGCTTAGGGCTCTAAATGATATGAACAACTTAGGGTTATGGTTGACATGAACGACTCTAGGTCGTGAGCTCAAAGCTCTAGATGATATGAAAAACTCAGGGTTGTGGTTGGCATGAAGAACTTCATGTCTTGATCTCAAGGCTTTAGATACTATGAATAACTCAAGGTGGTGGTTGACAAGAAAGACTCTGGGTCCTGAGCTCAAGGCTATAGATGCTATGAATAGCTCAAAGTTGTGGATGATATGAAAGACACGGGATCCTGTCAACTCAGTCTTCTAGATGCTATGAATTCCATAATGTCGTGGATGGTATGAATGATTCTGCATCATGAGCTCAAGCTTCTAGATGATATGAACAACTCAAGGCTATGGATGACATGAATGACTCTAGGTTATGAGCTCAAGGCTCTAGATTCTATGAATAGCTCTTTGGCAGTGGTTGACTTAAAGGACTCTGGGTCGCGAGCTTAGGGTTCTAAATGCTATGAACAACTCAGGGTTGTAGATGACATGAATGACTCAAGATCCCGAGCATAGGCCTTTATATACCATGAATAGTTTAGGGTTGTGGTTCACATGAAGGACTCAGATTCATGAGCTCAGGGCTCGATATGCTACGAATTTCTTAGGGCTATGGTTGACATCAACAACTTCAGGTTGTCAACTCAAGGCTTTAAATGCTATGAACAAATCAAGTTTGTGCATGACATGAACGATTCCGGGTCAGGAGCTCTGGCCTCTAAATACTATGAACAACTTAGGGTTGCTGTTAACATGAAAGATTTTGGGCCTTTTTCTTAGGGATCTAAATGCTATGAACAACACAGGGTTGTGGTTGACATGAATGACTATAGGTCATGAGCTCAAGGTTCTAGATTTTGTGAAAAACTCAGATTTGTAGATGACATAAATGACACCGGGTCATGAGCTCAGGGCTCTAGATATTATGAACAACTCAGGGTTGTAGTTAACATGAATGATTTTGGGTTGTAAGCTCAGGGCTCTAAATGCTATGATTACTACTCAAAAAGTGCTAATTCATAGCTTGTAATTAACTCTTTTAAACACTTTTGAGTAGTAGTTATTGCCTTTTAACCCAATTAACATATTAAGGACCTTTGCAAGCACTTCTAATCAATTTGTGTTAAGTTTTGGTGTTTTGATAGCTTTTTGATCACCAAAGCAATATGAGATTGAGGAGAGTTATTTGGAATCCATGGAAAAGCAATGGAAATCTCAGAAACATGAAGAACCAAAGCTTTGAAGTCCTTTGCGATAAGCAAATCCGGAATGCAAGGAGGGGAAGTAAAGAGAAATCTGCAGTGAAACATTTTTTATGACAGTCATGTCAGCCACTTTTGGAGCACTTCCTGAAGTCCAATTTATGCATGCTATATGTAATTTCAAATCTTAGGAAGTCAGCAATCCAATGCTTCAAACGGTGCCCAATTCGGAGCTGAAATGAAGGAGTTACAGTCATTGGAAGCCAAACACCGCAAGCTGAAAGCCAACTTCGCAGCGCTGCGAAATCAGCCTTTTGCTGCGAAGTGATTTCGTAGCACTTTTTGTGCGTCTGCGAAATCTCGCAGACCTCGTTTTCACCTGCGAAATGGTCCTTAGTGCTTCTCAATATTTGCGACCCACACTCTGAGATATTTTTCTTCAGATTTTTGTTGTCTAAATCCCCAAACTCTCCTTGTAAGCCACCAATTATAGGATTCCTTAGCTATTAAGTTAGGAAAAAGGGTAAATATCCATGTAATAATTATTATTGTAATTTTCATATAAATAGCTCTCGGGAGCCTGTTCCCAAGGAGGACGACGGACCTTTTGTAAAAGTTTGAAAGAAAGTAAAATACAGAGCCTTTGTTCTGCCTTACCTTCTCACTTTGATTGTATTTTTCATTTACTAGTTATGCACTCTCTGAGGAAGTTTCCCCAGAGAATGAGTAACTAAACCTTTAGTTCCTTGGAGCTAAGGTTGCTGGGAAAGTGTGATCCTTTAGTGATTTCTATATTTTTAGTTAACTTAAAACACCTTGGAGTCACCTGGGCCAACACTTGGTAAGGCAAGTGATCTCTATCCATGGAGATGCACTAGTTTACCCCTTGCGAGCCTCTGGGAGGTGACTTGAAGGTAGGATTTTCTAGAATTGCCAACACTTGGTAAGCTTTTGGACTCCAAGGAGACATCCATTAGTTATCTCTTGCGAGCTTGAGAAGGGAAGTCCAAGGTTAAAGATCACCTTGAATGGTCAATGCTAAGTGAGAGGCACGAACCATTGCAAGTTGCATCAGTGAGAAGGAATTAGAGCTGAAATCCAATTAAGAATCTGTACAATACCGGTTAGACAATTGACTATATGTTAATTCTTTAATGTGAAGAAATGAACCAGCTAGCCGGAACTACGTTTTTGCATGAGGAACCTCCCCTGTGAACCTAAATCTCCAAGGAATGTTTTTCTTCTTAAGTAGTTTAAATCTAAACCTTTTTCAACCAAAGTTTGTGTTTTATTTCTTAAGCTAACCTTGAAATGAAACAGCACCAATTCACTTTGAATTGGTATCATTGGTAATTTGAAAACCCTTCCCGGTGAACGATCCTAGAGCCACTATGCTATAGTAGCTTTTTCTTTGCTACCCTAGTATATGGTGTAATAGGTTATAAATTTTGTTGATTACTCCCTCAATCAAGGAGCACCAGCTGGACACGAATCAGCTAAGACACCAATTGGGCATGAATCAAATGGCGCCATTGCCGGGGAAGGTGTCAAGTTTATAGTGATACTATTTCAGAGTACTTGTGATTTTCATCACAAGTTTGGTAACGTTTCTTTCGCTTTATTAATTCTTTTTTTTTTTTTGTTACTTATTCATAATCTAAATTTATCTTTTAAATTCAGCTTAGTTTTATTTTGTTTTTGTAGCCCTGTTTTCTTTTGTTGTCCTTTATTTTCATTTTAGTTACAGATAGATACTAGTTGTGTATGCCAAATTGGATACGAGACAGTGGAGGAAGGCTTGTTAAACGTGATACACCTCATAACAAGGAATTGGAATTGAGCTTGAATATCATGGAAGCTACACCTGAATATCAGCATAGTCACCAAGGTCGTCAAGACAATCTCAATGAATTTAGATCAATGAGGGACTACATGCATCCACCTCGTATGAGTGCACCATCATGTATAGTGCCCCCTACAGAGCAGCTAGTGATCAGACCGTATATTGTTCCACTTCTACCAACTTTCCATGGGATGGAAAGTGAGAATCCCTACGCACATATCAAGGAATTTGAAGATGTTTGTAATACATTCCAAGAGGGGGGAGCTTCAATTGACTTGATGAGGCTTAAGTTATTTCCTTTTACTTTTAAAGGATAAGGCCAAAATTTGACTTAATTCTTTAAGGCCAAGGAGTATCTGCACTTGGACTGACTTACAAGCTGAATTCCTCAAGAAATTTTTTCCCACTCATAAAACAAATGGCTTGAAAAGGCAAATTTCAAACTTCTCAGCTAAAGAGAATGAGAAATTCTATGAGTGTTGGGAAAGATATATGGAAGCTATAAATGCTTGCCCTCACCATGGTTTTGATACTTGGCTATTGGTGAGCTATTTTTATGATAGGATGTCTTCCTCAATGAAGCAACTCCTCGAGACAATATGTGGAGGAGATTTCATGAGCAAAAATTCGGAGGAAGCTATGGATTTCTTGAGTTATGTAGCTGAAGTTTCAAGGGGATGGGATGAACTAAACAAAGGAGAAGTGGGAAAGATGAAGTCTCAACTGAGTGCTTTCAATGCTAAGGCTAGGATGTATACCTTGAAAGAAGATGATAATATGAAAGCAAAGTTTGCAGCTATGACAAGAAGATTGGAGGATCTGGAACTGAAAAATATGCACGAAGTGCAAGCTGTTGCTGAAGCACCAGTGCAAGTGAAGCTTTGTCCTAATTGTCAATCATATGAACACTTGGTGGAGGAATGCCCTACAATTTCATCTGAAAGGGAAATGTTTGGAGATCAAGCAAATGTTGTTGGACAATTCAAGCTCAATAACAATGCACCCTATGGAAATACTTACAACTCAAGTTGGAGGAATCATCCAAATTTCTCATGGAAGGCTAGAGCACCTCAGTACCAACAGCCAGATCAACCATCTCAACAATCTTCAAGTCTTGAACAAGCAATGGTGAATCTCAGCAAGGTAGTGGGAGATTTTGTTGGAGACCAAAAAACCATCAATGCTCAACTCAGTCAAAGAATTGACAGAGTAGAGAGTACTCTGAACAAAAGGATGGATGGAATGCAAAATGATATATCCCAAAAGATACATAATCTCCAATACTCAATCTCAAGGCTCACAAATTTGAACACAATGCAAGAAAATGGAAGATTTCCTTCTCAACCCCACCAAAACCCCAAGGGTGTCCATGAAGTGAAAAGCCATGAGGGAGAATCATCACAGATGAAAGATGTTAAACCTTGATCACTCTAAGGCGTGGTAAAAAAATTGAGAAGCCAATACCCAAGCCACATGTTGAGGAAGAAGAAGAGACAAAGAAAAGGAAGGAAATGAAAGACAAAAATATTGAGATCAGTGAAAAGAATGAGGACTATGATTCAACAATGAATGCAAATCCAGAGAAGGAACTTCTGAAGGAAGAAATGCTGAAGAAATCAACTTCTCCACCTTTTCCTCAAGCATTACATGGGAAAAAGGGGATTAGAAATGCATCTGAAATTCTTGAAGTATTGAGACAAGTGAAAGTCAATATCCCACTGCTGGATATGATTAAACAAGTTCCAACATATGCAAAATTCCTAAAGGACTTATGTACTATCAAAAGAGGGTTGACTGTAAATAAGAAAGCCTTCTTGACTGAGCAAGTAAGTGCAATCTTACAATGTAAGTCTCCTTTGAAGTACAAAGATCCGGGAAGTCCTACCATTTCAGTCATGATTGGAGGAAAGGTAGTGGAGAAAGCTTTGTTAGACTTGGGAGCAAGTGTGAATTTGCTTCCATACTCTGTTTACAAGCAATTGGGAGTTGGTGAGTTGAAGCCAACAACAATCACTCTATCTCTAGTAGATAGATCAGTAAAAATCCCAAGGGGGGTAATTGAGGATGTCTTGGTTCAAGTTGATAATTTCTACTATCCGGTAGATTTTATTGTTCTTGATACGGATCCTACTGTAAAGAAAGCTAATTTAGTTCCTATCATTCTTGGAAGGTCATTCCTTGCTACCTCAAATGCAATCATCAACTGTAGGAATGGGCTCATGCAACTCACTTTTGGCAACATGACACTTGAGCTCAACATTTTTTATATGTCTAAAAAGCAAACCACTCCGGAAGAAGAAGAGGGTCTAGAAGAGGTGTGCATTATTGACACTCTAGTGGAGGAGCACTGTAATCAGAATATGCAAGACAAGCTGAATGAAAGTCTTCCGGATTTTGAGGAATGTTTGTCTGAACCCCCTAATGTGCTTGCTACTCTACAAAGTTGGAGGAGGATAGAAGAGATTCTACCTTTGTTCAATAAAGAAGAAGGAGCAACTGCTGAAAAAGAGACCCCAAAACTCAATTTGAAGCCTCTACTTGTGGAGCTGAAATATACATACCTTGAAGAAAATAATCAATGTCCTGTCGTAATATCTTCATCTCTGACCAGTCATTAAGAGAAGTGTTTACTGGAAGTTCTCAAGAGGTGTAAGAAAGCAATAGGATGGTAAATATCTGAATTGAAAGGCATTAGTCCTTTAGTTTGCACGCATCATATATATATGGAGGAGGAAGCTAAGCCAATTTGTCAACTTCAAAGAAGATTGAATCCTCATTTACAAGAGGTGGTGCGAGCTGAGGTGCTGAAGCTACTTCGAGCAGGTATTATTTACCCTATATCTGACAGCCCTTGGGTGAGTCCTACTCAAGTGGTACCAAAGAAGTCAGGGATTACTGTGGTTCAGAATGAAAAAGGAGAAGAAATTACTACACGCCTCACTTCAGGTTGGAAGGTGTGTATTGATTATAGAAAGTTGAATGCTGTAACCAGGAAATATCATTTTCCATTGCCATTTATCGATCAAGTGTTGGAGAGAGTCTCTGGCCATCCGTTCTATTGTTTCTTGGACAAGTATTCAGGGTATTTTCAAATTGAAATTGATGTGGAAGATCAGGAAAAGACCACTTTTACATGTCCATTTGGAACATATGCTTATGAATGCCTTTTGGTTTATGCAATGCCCTGCAACATTCCAAAGATGTATGTTGAGTATCTTCAGTGATTGGTGGAGTGAATTATGGAGGTTTTCATGGATGACATCACCATGTATGGAGGTACATTTGAGAAATGCTTAGTCAATTTGGAAGCGGTTTTTCACAGTTGCATTGAAAAAGACTTGGTGCTCAACTGGGAGAAATGTCATTTCATGGTACGGCAAGGAACTGTCCTTGGCCATATCATCTCCGAAAATGGCATTGAAGTTGATAAAGCAAAGGTGGAGCTTATTGTCAAATTGCCATCCCCAACAACTGTAAAAGGAGTAAGACAGTTCCTTGGCCATGCAGGGTTCTATAGGAGGTTTATAAAAGATTTTTCAATATTTCAAAACCTCTTTGTGAGCTGTTAGCTAAGGATGCTAATTTTATACGGGATGAAAGATGTCAAAATAGCTTTGATCAACTGAAGAAATTTTTAACAACAACTCCAATAGTGAGGGCCCCTAACTGGCAACTACCCTTTGAACTGATATGTGATGCCAGTGACTGTGCTATAGGAGCTATGCTTGGCTAAAGAGAAGATGGGAAGCCCTATGTGATCTACTATGCAAGCAAAACATTGAACGAAGCTCAAAGGAACTACACAACTACAGAGAAAGAATTGTTAGCTGTGGTATTTGCCTTAGACAAATTCGTGCTTATTTGATAGGGTCTTTCATCATTGTTTTCACTGACCATTCAGCCTTGAAGTATTTATTGACAAAGCAAGATGCAAAAGCAAGGTTGATTTGATGGATTCTTTTGTTACAAGAATTCGATCTCCAAATCAGAGATAAGAAAGGAGTGGAGAATGTGGTAGCTGACCACCTTTCAAGGTTAGCTATAACACATAATTCCCATGCCTTGCCTATTAATGATGACTTTCCTGAGGAATCACTTATGTTCCTAGTAAAATCTCCTTGGTATGCTCATATTGCTAAGTATCTAGTTACTAGTGAAATTCCAAGTGAGTGGAATGCACAAGACAGGAAGCACTTCTTTGCAAAAATTCATGCTTATTATTGGGAAGAGCCCTTCCTTTTTAAGTATTGTGCAGATAAGATCATAAGGAAGTGTGTCCCTGAAGAAGAGCAACAAGGGATTCTAAACCATTGTCATGGGAATGCATGTGGAGGCCACTTTGCCTCTCAGAAAATAGCCATGAAGGTGTTGCAATCAGGGTTTACTTGGCTATCTCTTTTCAAAGATGCCCACATCATGTGTAGAAGTTGTGATAGATGCCAAAGGCTTGGAAGGCTGACAAAAAGAAATCAAATGCCTATGAACCCCATTCTAATAGTTGAGCTATTTGATGTATGGGACATTGACTTCATGGGACCTTTCCCAATGTCTTTTGGTAATTCTTATATCTTGGTGGGGGTGGATTATGTTTCTAAATGGGTTGAGGCAATCCCCTATAAAAAAAATGATCACAGAGTGGTTCTCAAGTTTCTTAAAGAGAACATTTTTTCAAGATTTGGGGTGCCCAAAGCCATAATCAGTGATGGAGGTACTCATTTTTGCAACAAACCTTTTGAAACTTTATTAGCCAAGTATGGAGTGAAGCATAAGGTAGCTACACCTTATCATCCCCAGACTTTTGGGCAAGTTGAGCTAGCAAACAGGGAAATAAAGAACATATTGATGAAAGTGGTGAATTCAAGCAGAAAAGATTGGTCTATTAAGCTTCATGATTCATTATGGGCATATAGAACAGCTTATAAGACTATTCTTGGCATGTCTCCCTATTGTCTTGTCTATGGCAAAGCGTGCCATCTCCCTATGGAAGTTGAATACAAAGCTTGGTGGGCAATCAAAAAGTTGAATATGAACTTGATCAAAGCCGGAGCAAAGAGGTGCTTAGACCTTAATGAGATGGAGAAATTAAGAAATGATGCTTACATCAATTCCAAAGTTGCAAAACAGAGGATGAAGAAGTGGCATGATCAACTAATCTCCAACAAAGAATTTCGGAAAGGACAAAGAGTTCTACTCTATGACACAAGACTCCATATCTTTCCTGGAAAGCTCAAGTCAAGGTGGATAGGTCCTTTCATTATTCACCAAGTACGTATCAATGGAGTGGTGGAATTATTGAATTCCAATGGCAAGGACACCTTTAGAGTCAATGGATATCGTCTCAAGCCATTCATGGAGCCATTCAAACCAGAAAAGGAGGAAATCAACCTCCTTGAGCCACAAAAAGCCTAAGCAAATAAGGGTTTGATGGACTTGGTTTCACCAAAGTCCAAAATTTTTGTAAATTTTGTAAATTTCAAAGTTTTATCCATACTTTTGATTTTAATTTTTTATCTTAAATTGTGTATTTATATGTAATTTAGTCTTTTTGAATGATCTCAGGTAGGAGAAAATGCAAAGAAATTGAAAGGAAGTCTTTCGGAGCGAGAAAAGTGCAAAAACAGGGCAAAAACAGGGGTCTGCGAGATTTCGTAGCCTAAGAGAATCCTCTACGAAATTAGCACTTCACTGTGAAACCGTTTCGCAACCTAAAGGAAGCCGTTGCGGAATCAACGTGTCTCTGCGAAAATGGCCGTCCTTTGCGAAATCATTTTGCAACTCAATTGACTCCTCTACGAAAATTTTCGCAGCTGCTAAACCAATTTTGGCACACGAGTGCCACTTCGCAGCATAGGAACCCCCATTTCGCAGCTACGAAATGGCTGCGAAGCTCCAAAGCATGAAAATTCCCAATTTCGCAGTCAAAGCTCCATTCCGCAAGGTGTTTCGCAGCTGCGAAACCAATTTTGGCACACGAGTGCCACTTCGCAGCACAGGAACCCCAATTTCGTAGCTGCAAAATGGGCTGCGAAAACCCCCCTTTTGCTGAGAAATCGGCCTTCTTCTGTGAAAATCAAAATGACCTTTAATATTCCGTTATTTTTTTTTTTATAAAAACCGGTCATTTGAGTTGCGAAAGGGTTTCAGAAAGAGAAAATGCCATAGCAACCATCTGTTCATTCCCTTGCCCGAGCCCAACGACGCACGAACCTCCGGTCATCTCTTCTAGTCATCACTTCAGGCCAAATTTCATCAGTCTGATATGGCGCGAACCAGAGGAGCCAAATCATCCTCTCCTTCCAGCCGCAAACGAGTCCCGCGAGAGGCGCCTATTCAAGGCCCCACCTCTGAACCTCCGCGGCTAGAAGCTACTTCACCTCCGGCGAAGCCCGCACCACAGAATCCTCCGGCGAGGCGTTATCTCACTAGGTCAGGGGGTCGTCCCCTGCAAAAAAGAGCTAGGGTCGAAAGCTCAGAGCCCATAGACTTAACGGAGTAGTCCCCGGTTCCCTCACTAGAGCCCTCTCCGGCACCATCTTCGGCGCTGTCGTCAGAGCCTCCGGCGGAGCCTCAAGAGCAGCCGCCACTTTCAGAATCCCAAATTCCATCTGGGATAGCTCCTGAAGTGCTAATCAGGCGTCTGATGCTGGCTCAACCGCCAATTGAAGGGAATTTGGACTGTCGAGCTCGACCATTTCACTCTGAGCTGTGCTTTGACACAACCACCTTCAAATTACGGCCGGAGCTTGCAGATTCATTTCACCTACTGCGCAGATATCGCATGGAGCATTTGCTGACCCCAAGAGATTTCTTCTATCCCAGAGTAGCCATGGATTTTTATCAGTCCATGACTACTAATCAGGTCAGAGATCCTACTCTAATCCATTTTACTATTGATGGTCGGCATGGCATTTTAGGAGCTCGCCATATAGCAGAGGCCCTGCATATACCATACGAGCCAAGCCATTTTGAGGATTACCGAGTATGGACTAGTCCCTCTCAGCTGGAAATGGTTCATATCTTATCCAGAAGAGTTTCCACAAATCCACATCTATTGAGGAGGGAACTTCCTCCGAGCATGTTTCTCATTGATGCACTCTTGTGTCACAACATTTATCCACTACAGCACTGGACTCAGAGGAGAGGAGTTCTTTTAGAGGCCCTGTTCAGGATTTCAGAGGGATATTTCTTTGACCCTCACCACCTAATTATGGCTGCCCTTCTCTACTTTGAAGAGAAGGTGCATAAGAAGAAGCTGCAGCAAGCTGATGCCATTCCACTTCTTTTTCCACGGCTGCTGTGTCAGATTCTGGAGCATTTGGGGTATCCATCAGATCCTCAGTTGGAGCGCAAGCGTATATGCCGAGAGGTATTTACTCTCGACAAGTGGACCAATATGACAGCATATAGAGCTGAGCAGCCAGAGCTCCCACAGCCAGCTGAGATACCAACTGCCAGGAGAGCATCTCCAGATCATATACCTGAGGGTATACCCATTGCTTCTCCTACCATATCCAGAGCCCCTCCAATTACTCCAGCCTCATCAGAGCCCTCTACTTCAGCTAAGCCAAGGATGGCCATTCCCATTTCAGAGTATAGAGATTTATGCCGCACACTACAGACCCTGACCGCGTCTCAGAGCAGCCTTGCTCAGGAGATGGCAGCTATTCGAGCTTGCCAGGAGCAGATGTTGACCACCCAGGCTCAGCACACTGCCATCTTGAGGTAGCTCCAGCATCATCTCGGTCTTCCATCAACTGCTGAGCATCTCACCCCCACTGCTGTAGTGCCACACTCACAGGCCACAGAGCCTCAGGCCCCTCCTAAATCAGCTACTGAAGAGGCAGAGCCATCTGCCTAAGCCATCAGCTCCAGCATCATCCACCCATCTGATCATTTATATATCTACTATATATTTCTTTTATGTATTTCGTTTTTGTTAGTCTTTTATGAAATCCCATCATTTTGATATCATATATGGGGATTACTTGTATTGCTTTCTTTCCGATTGTACTCACATGAATTAAAGTAATACAAGTCTAGCATTTTTTGTTAACTCTTAGAATTAATTTATTCTTATTTCCTTTACTCACATATTTTATTCTTTTTTAAACATGTGGTTTCTCCAATCAGTATTCGAAATTGATATCACTCAGGAGGTACCACTTCCTCCCTATAATTTCAATCACCCATATCACATTGAGGACAATGCTCAGCTCGGTTAGGGGGGAGAAATGAGGAAGGAAGTATGCTAAGTTATTTTGGTAATTCAGTTATGTTAGTAAATTAGTTGTAGTTTTTTACTTTTTACTCTAATCTCCATGGATTATGAGGAAAAATTTTCAAATTAAAATAGCAAAAACTGAACTTTTGCTTTTCACTTGACTTAGAGTTTAGATTATGCTTACTAAAGTGGTTAAATTGTTGAAGCTTCTATTGAAATCAAGTTTAGTTCTTCCACTTTAAGCTATCCACACACTGTGCACAATAGATTCTGATTATAAGATGAAAAACTATTTTCCTCTTGACTTAGGAAAATTTTGGGACTTGGTACCTTTGATCTCATTTAATAATGTTGAGACACCTTATGAAAGGCCAATGAGCCTTTGAAAAAAAAAAAGAAAAAGAAAGCAAAATGTTTGCTTGCCTTGAAACCCGAGCAAGGTCTGAGGGGGGTATATGGTGAAAATCTTTAAAACCTGGTGCCCTAAGCCTTAATTGGTTGGGAGTCATCGACCTCAATGCTCGTTACAAGGGTGGATAGGTGGAGTTAGCATATGGTAGGTGCTTGGGTATTAAAAATTCATTCTTAAAAGTCGGGGTAAAATCTTAGGAGTTAGTGGTTGAAAAATCCTTAAAGCTTGATGCCCTAAACCTTAATTGGTTGGGAGTCATCGATGGACCCCCGTTACATGGACAATTCAGAAAAGAATACCCCTTAAGCCTTGTACCTTTTGAAAATCTAAAAATAAAAAAATAAAAAAAAATTAAATAAGTGTGTCCTCAGCCTAGTGAATTTGGTCAGTTTGCTAAGTGTTAAAAAGAGATAGGTTGGGGGGAGAGATTAGTTTAGCATACTATATTCGGAAGCTATCATCTTACACATAGATTTTTGTGGAAGAATAAAGTTTGGTTCTTTGGAAGTGAAAATGATTTTAAAACTTCAATTTGCATAATGCATTCCCTTGATCAATAGTGTTTAGCAAAGTTTTTGATAACTCTTGTTGAAATTTGAGTTTATATTTCTTTAATGTTCCATGTGAGAGTTAGATCATCATGCCACTTAAAATATTTTGAAGTAATCAGCATGATGTAGTAAATTATAGTATTGTTTATTTTTTATTTTTTATTTTTCTCTCCTTCATTGCTAAGGGACTAGCAATATGTCGATTGGGGGGAGTGATTACTACTCAAAAAGTTCTATTTCATAGCTTGTAATTAACTCTTTTAAACACTTTTGAGTAGTAGTTATTGCCTTTTAACCCAATTAACATATTAAGGACCTTTGCAAGCACTTCTAATCTATTTGTGTTAAGTTTTGGTGTTTTGATAGCTTTTTTATCACCAAAGCAATATGAGATTGAGGAGAGTTATTTGGAATCCATGGCAAAGCAATGGAAAGCTCAGAAACATGAAGAACCAAAGCTTTGAAGTCCTTTGCCATAAGCAAATCCAGAATGCAAGGAGGGGAAGTAAAGAGAAATCTGCCATGAAGTATTTTTTATGACAGTCATTTCAGCCACTTTTGGAGCACTTCCTGAAGTCCAATTTATGCATGCTATATGTAATTTCAAATCTTAGGAAGTCAGCAATCCAATGCTTCAAACGGTGCCCAATTCGGAGCTGAAATGAAGGAGTTACAGCCATTGGAAGCCAAACACCGCAAGCTGAAAGCCAACTTCGCAGCGCTGCGAAATCAGCCTTTTGCTGCGAAGTGATTTCGTAGCCTTTTTGTGCGTCTGTGAAATCTCGCAGACCTCGTTTTCACCTGCGAAATGGTCCTTAGTGCTTCCCGATATTTGTGACTGACACTTTGAGATATTTTTCTTCAGATTTTTGTTGTCTAAATCCCCAAACTCTCCTTGTAAACCACCAATTATAGGATTCCTTAGCTATTAAGTTAGGAAAAAGGGTAAATATCCATGTAATAATTATTATTGTAATTTTCATATAAATAGCTCTCGGGAGCCTGTTCCCAAGGAGGACGACGGACCTTTTGTAAAATTTTGAAAGAAAGTAAAATATAGAGCCTTTGTTCTGCCTTACCTTCTCACTTTGATTGTATTTTTCATTTACTAGTTATGCACTCTCTGAGGAAGTTTCCCCAGAGAATGAGTAACTAAACCTTTAGTTCCTTGGAGCTAAGGTTGCCGGGAAAGGTTCTAAGTGCAAGAATTAGTAGCTTTGTGGTTTTAGCCATGAATGAAGAGAAAGTGTGATCCTTTAGTGATTTCTATATTTTTAGTTAACTTAAAACGCCTTGGAGTCACCTGGGCCAACACTTGGTAAGGCAAGTGATCTCTGTCCATGGAGATGCACTAGTTTACCCCTTGCGAGCCTCTGGGAGGTGACTTGAAGGTAGGATTTTCTAGAATTGCCAACACTTGGTAAGCTTTTGGACTCCAAGAAGACATCCATTAGTTATCTCTTGCGAGCTTGAGAAGGGAAGTCCAAGGTTAAAGATCACCTTGAATGGTAAATGCTAAGTGAGAGGCACGAACCATTGCAAGTTGCATTAGTGAGAGAGAATTAGAGCTGAAATCCAATTAAGGATCTGTACAACATCGGTTAGACAATTGACTATGTTTTAATTCTCTAATGCGAGGAAATGAACTGGCTAGCCGGAACTACGTTTTTGCATGAGGAACCTCCCCTGTGAACCTAAATCTCCAAGGAATGTTTTTCTTCTTAAGTAATTTCCATTACTTAATGTGCCATTAGTTTAAATCTAAACCTTTTTCAACCAAAGTTTGTGTTTTATTTCTTAAGCTAACCTTGAAATGAAACAGCACCAATTCACTTTGAATTGGTATCATTGGTAATTTGAAAACCCTTCCCAGTGAACGATCCTAGAGCCACTATGCTATAGTAGCTTTTTCTTTGCTACCCTAGTATATGGTGTAATAGGTTATAAATTTTGTTGATTACTCCCTCAATCAAGGAGCACCAGCTGGACACGAATCAGCTGAGACACCAATTGGGCATGAATCATGCTATGAATAGCTCAGGCCTGTGGATAACATGAATGACTTTGGGTTATAAGCTTAGGGCTCTAGATGTTATGAACAACTCAAGGCCATGGATGACATGAACAACTTTAGGTTATGAGATGAGGGCTCTAGATGCTATGAATAGCTGAAGGTTGTGGTTGACATGAAAGACTCTGAATCCTGAGCTCAAGGCTCTATGAGCTATGAATAGGTCACACTTGTAGATGATATGAACAACTCGAGATCTTATAGGCTCACACCTCTAGATTCTATGTACCACTCAATGTTGTGGATGATATGAATGATTCTGCATGATGAGCTCAAACCTCTAGATGTTATGAATAGCATGGGGTTATGGATGACATGAATGACTCCAGGTCATGAGCTCAAGGCTCTAGATACCTTGAATAGGTATGGGTTGTGGTTGACATAAAGACTCTAGGTCGTGAGCTCAAGTCTCTAGATGCTATGAACAACTTAAGGTTGTTGATTACATCAATGACTCTAGGTCATGAGCTCGGGCTTTTAGATACTAGGAACAACTCAGAGTTGAGGTTTGCATAAAGGACTTTGAGTCAGGAGCTCAGGGCTTTAGATTTTATGAACAACTCAATGTTGTGGTTCACATAAATGAATTCGGGTCGTAAGCTTAGGGCCCTTAGATTTTATGAACAACTTAGGTTGTGAATGACATGATTGACTTTGGGTCATGAGCTCAGGGCTCAAAATGTTATGCACTGATTACTACTCAAAAAGTGCTATTTGATAGCTTGTAATTAATCCTTTTAAACACTTTTGAGTAGTAGTTAGTGCCTTTTAACCCAATTAACATGTTAAGGCCCCTTGTAATCAATTCTAATCAAATTGTGTAAGTTTTGGTGTTTTTGTTAGTAATTTGCTCACCAAAGCAATCCAAGATTGAGGAGAGTTATTCGGAATCCTTGGCAAAGCAATGGAAAGAGCAGAAGCATGAAGAACCAAAGCTTTGAAGTCCTTTGCCATAAGCAAAGTTGAAATACAAGGAGGGGAAGCAAAGAGATCCAGCCATGAAGCATTCTTGATGACAGTCATGTCAGCCACTTTTGGAGCACTTCCCGAAGTCCATTTTCTACATTCTATATACCATTTCAAATCTCAGGAAGTCAAGAATCCAACGCTTCAAACCGTGTATGATTTGGAGCTGAAATGAGGAAGTTACAGCCATTGGAAGCCGATCACTCCAAGCTAAAGGAAGAATTTTGCAAAGTGCTGCGAAATCACCCTTTTGTTGCAGAATGATTTCGCAGCCTCTTTGCATAGTGCTATGGATTTCCCCTGAAGTTTCACCACACGATGGAAGCCAAACACCACAAGATGAAAGCTAACTTCGCAGCGGTGCGGAATCAGCCATTTGCTGCAAAGTGATTTCGCAGCCCTTGTTGTGTGTCTGCGAAATTTCGCAGACCTCATTTTCACCTGCGAAATGGTCCTTAGTGCTTCCCGATATTTGTAACCGACACTTGGAGATATTTTTCATTAGATTTTTATTGTCTAAATCCCCAAATTCTCCTTGTATCCCACCAATTATAGGATTCCTTAGCTTTTAAGTTAGGAAATTGGCTAAATATCCATGTAATAGCTATTAATGTAATTTGGATATAAATAGAGTCCGAGGAGCCTATTCTGAGGGTGACGCATCCTTTGTACAAATTTGCAAGGAAGTAAAATACAGAGCACTTGCTCTGTTTCTTCTTTATATTCTTGTTTTCTCTTTAGTTTTCTTTCTAGCCAATCAAACTCTGAGGATTTTTCCTTAGAGGATGAGAGGCTGGGCTCTTCGTCTCTTGGAGCTAAGGTAACCGGGTAAGTTTCCTCATGCATAAATTGGAAGTTTTGTTGTTTTAGTTTTTAATGAAGAGAAAGTGTGACTCGTTTATGGTTTTTATCTTTTTAGTTAACTTAAAACGCTTTTAAATCATCTGGGCCAACACTTGGTAAGGCAAGTGATCTCTATCCATGGAGATTCACTAGTTTACCCCTTGCGAGCCTCTGGGAGGTGACTTGAAGGTAGGATTTTCTAGAATTGCCAACACTTGGTAAGCTTTTGGACTCTAAGGAGACATCCATTAGTTATCTCTTGCGAGCTTGTGAAGGGAAATCCAAGGTTAAAGATCACCTTGAATGGCAAGTGAGAGGTATGAGTCATTGCAAGGTGCATCAGTGAGAGGGATTTAGTGTTTGAACCCATTAATGGGAAGCATCTGTACAACACCGGTTAGAGAATTAACTATATGTTAATTCTCTAATGCGAGGAAAAGAAACAAGTGACCGGAACTCTCCTTTTTGTATGATGAATTTGAGCCCAGTGATCTAAACTCCAAGAAACACTTTTCTAAGTAAAATCAGTTACTATTTTTGGTTAGTTTAAAACCAAACCCTTTTCCACCAAAGATTATGTTTTCTTTTAAAGCTAACCTTGAAATGAAAAGGCACCAATTCATCTTTGAAATAATATCATTTGTGAAGTGAAAACCCATCCCAGTGAACGATCCTAGAGCCACTATGCTATAGTAGCTTTGTCTTTGCTACCCTAGTATATGGTGTAATAGGTTATAAATTTTGTTGATTACTCCCTCAATCAAGGAGCACCAGCTGGACACAAATTAGCTGAGACACCAATTAGGCATGAATCAAATGGCGCCGTTGCCGGGGAAGGTGTCAAGTTTCTAGTGGTACTATTTCAATGTACTTGTGATTTTCATCACAAGTTTGGTAACGTTTATTTTGCTTTATTAATTCTTTTTCTTTCTTTTCTACTTACTCATAATTTAAATTTAACTTTTAAATTCAGCTTAGTTCTATTTTGTTGTTGTAGCCCTGTTTTCTTTTGTTGTCCTTTATTTTCATTTTAGTAACAGATAGATACTAGTTGTATATGCCAAAGTGGATACGTGGCAGTGGAGGAAGGCTTGTTAAAAGTGATACACCTCATACTAAGGAATTGGAATTGAGCTTGAATATCATGGAAGCTACACCTGAAGATCAGCATAGTTACCAAGGTTGTCAAGACAATCTCAATGAATTTAGATCAATGAGGGACCGCATGCATCCACCTCATATGAGTGCACCATCATGTATAGTGCCTCCTACAGAGCAGCTAGTGATCAGACCGTATATTGTTCCGCTTCTACCAACTTTCCATGGGATGGAAAGTGAGAATCCCTATGCACATATCAAGGAATTTGAAGAAGTTTGTAATACATTCCAAGAGGGAGGAGCTTCCATCGATTTGATGAGGCTTAAGTTATTTCCTTTTACTTTAAAGGATAAAGCCAAAATTTGTCTTAATTCTTTAAGGCCGAGGAGTATCCGTACTTGGACTGACTTACAAGCTGAATTCCTTAAGAAATTCTTTCCCACTCATAGAACAAATGCTTGAAAAGGCAAATTTCAAACTTCTCAGCTAAAGAAAATGAGAAATTCTATGAGTGTTGGGAAAGATATATGGAAGCTATAAATGCATGTCCTCACCATGGTTTTGATACTTGGCTTTTGGTGAGCTATTTTTATGATGGGATGTCGTCCTCAATGAAGCAACTCCTGGAGACAATGTGTGGAGGAGATTTCATGAGCAAAAATCCGGAGGAAGCTTTGGATTTCTTGAATTATGTAGCTGAAGTTTCAAGGGGATGGGATGAACCGATCAAAGGAGAAGTGGGAAAGATGAAGTCTCAACTGAATGCTTTCAATGCTAAGGCTGGGATGTATACTTTGAAAGAAGAGGATGATACGAAAGCAAAGTTTGTAGCTGTGACAAGAAGATTGGAGGAGCTGGAACTGAAAAAGATGCATGAAGTGCAAGCTGTTGCTGAAGCACCAGTGCAAGTGAAGCTTTGTCCTAATTGTCAATCCTATGAACACTTGGTGGAGGAATGCCCTACAATTTCAGCTGAAAGGGAAAGATTTGGAGATCAAGCAAATGTTGTTGGACAATTCAAGCCCAATAACAATGCGCCCTATGGAAATACTTACAACTCAAGTTGGAGGAATCATCCAAATTTTTCATGGAAGCCTAGAGCACCTCAGTACCAACAACCAGATCAACCATCTCAACAATCTTCAAGTCTTGAACAAGCCATTTTGAATCTCAGCAAGGTAGTGGGAGATTTTGTTGGAGAACAAAAAGCCATCAATGCTAAACTTAATCAAAGAATTGACAGAGTAGAGAATACTCTGAACAAAAGGATGGATGGAATGCAAAATGATATAACCCAAAAGATTGATAATCTCCAGTACTCAATATCAAGGCTCACAAATTTGAACACAGTGCAAGAAAATGGAAGATTCCCTTCTCAACCCCACCAAAACCCCAAGGGTGTCTATGAAGTGGAAAGCCATGAGGGGGAATCATCACAGATGAAAGATGTCAAAGCCTTGATCACTCTAAGGAGTGGTAAGAAAATTGAGCAGCCACCACCTAAGCCACATGTTGAACCAGAAGAAGAGACAATGAAAGGGGAGGAAATGGAAGACAAAAAGGGAGAGATCAGTGAAAAGAAAGAGGACTATGATTCAACAATGAATGCAAATCCAGAGAAGGAACTTCTGAATGAAGAAATGCTGAAGAAATCAACTTCCCCACCTTTTCCTCAAGCATTGCATAGGAAAAAGGGGATTAGAAATGCATCTGAAATTCTTGAAGTATTGAGACAAGTTAAAGTCAATATCCCACTGTTGGATATGATTAAACAAGTTCCAACATATGCAAAATTCCTAAAGGACTTGTGTACTATCAAAAGAGGGTTGACTGTAAATAAGAAAGCCTTCTTGACTGAGCAAGTAACTGCAATCTTACAATGTAAGTCTCCTTTGAAGCACAAAGATCCGGGAAGTCCTACCATTTCAGTCATGATTGGAGGAAAGGTAGTGGAGAAAGCTTTATTGGACTTGGGAGCAAGTGTTAATTTGCTTCCATATACTGTCTACAAGCAATTGGGACTTGGTGAATTGAAGCCAACAGCAATCACTCTATCTTTAGCAGATAGATCAGTAAAAATTCCTAGAGGAGTAATTGAGGATGTCTTGGTTCAAGTTGATAATTTCTACTATCCGGTGGATTTTATTGTTCTTGATACGGATCCTACTATAAAGGAAGCTAATTTAGTTCCTATCATCCTGGGAAGGCCATTCCTTGCTACCTCAAATGCAATCATCAACTGTAGGAATGGGCTCATCCAACTCACTTTTGGCAACATGACACTTGATCTCAACATTTTTTATATGTCTAAAAAGCAAATCACTCCGGAAGAAGAAGAGGGTCCAGAAGAGGTGTGTATTATTGACACTCTAGTAGAGGAGCACTGTAATCAAAATGTGCAAGACAAGCTGAATGAAAGTTTTGTGGATTGTGAGGAAGGTTTGTCTGAACCCCCTAATGAGCTTGCTACTCTACAAAGTTGGAGGAGGATAGAAGAGATTCTACCTTTGTTCAATAAAGAAGAAGGAGCAAATGCTGAAAAAGAGATCCCAAAACTCAATTTGAAGCCTCTGCCCGTGGAGCTGAAATACACATACCTTGAAGAAAATAATCAATGTCCTATTGTAATATCTTCATCTCTGACCAATCATCAAGAGAAGTGTTTACTGGAAGTTCTCAAGAGGTGTAAGAAAGCAATAGGATGGCAAATATCTGATTTGAAAGGCATTAGTCCTTTAGTTTGCACGCATCATATATATATGGAGGAGGAAGCTAAGCCAATTCGTCAACTTCAAAGAAGATTGAATCCTCATTTACAAGAGGTTGTGCGAGCTGAGGTGCTGAAATTACTTCAAGCATGTATTATTTACCCTATATCTGATAGCTCTTGGGTGAGTCCTACTCAAGTGGTACCAAAGAAGTCAGGGATTACTGTGGTTCAGAATGATGAAGGAGAAGAAATCACTACGCGTCTCACTTCAGGGTGGAGGGTGTGTATTGATTATAGAAAGTTGAATGCAGTAACCAGGAAAGATCATTTTCCATTGCCATTTATTGATCAAGTGTTGGAAAGAGTCTCTGGCCATCCGTTCTACTGTTTTTTGGACGGGTATTCGGGGTATTTTCAAATTGAGATTGCTATGGAAGATCAGGAAAAGACCACTTTTACATGTCCATTTGGAACATATACTTGCAGAAGAATGCCTTTTGGTTTATGCAATGCACCTGCAACATTCCAAAGATGTATGTTGAGTATCTTCAGTGATATGGTGGAGCGAATTATGGAGGTTTTCATGGATGACATCACCGTATATGGAGGTACATTTGAGGAATGTTTAGTGAATTTGGAAGCGGTTCTTCACAGATGCATTGAAAAAGACTTGGTGCTCAATTGGGAGAAATGCCATTTTATGGTATGTCAAGGAATTGTCCTTGGTCATATCATCTCCGAAAAAGGCATTGAAGTTGATAAAGCAAAGGTGGAGCTTATTGTCAAACTACCATCCCCAACAACTGTAAAAGGAGTAAGGCAGTTCCTTGGCCATGCAGGCTTCTATAGGAGGTTTATCAAAGATTTTTCAAAGCTTTCAAAACCTCTTTGTGAGCTGTTAGCTAAGGATGCTAAGTTTATATGGGATGAAAGATGTCAAGATAGCTTTGACCAACTGAAGAAATTTTTCAAAACAGCTCCAATAGTGAGGCCCCCTAACTGGCAACTACCTTTTGAACTAATGTGTGATGCCAGTGACTTTGCTATAGGGGCTGTGCTTGGTCAAAGAGAAGATGGGAAGCCCTATGTGATCTACTATGCAAGCAAAACATTGAATGAAGCTCAAAGGAACTACACAACTACAGAGAAAGAATTGTTAGCTGTGGTATTTGCCTTGGACAAATTTCATGCTTATTTGGTAGGGTCTTTCATCATTGTTTTCACTGATCATTCAGCCTTGAAGTATTTATTGACAAAGCAAGATGCAAAAGCAAGGTTGATAAGATGGATTCTTTTGTTACAAGAATTCGATCTTCAAATCAGAGATAAGAAAGGAGTGGAGAATGTGGTAGCTGACCACCTCTCGAGGTTAGCTATAGCACATAATTCTCATGCCTTGCCTACTAATTATGACTTTCCTAAGGAATCACTTATGTTGCTAGTAAAAACTCCTTGGTATGCTCACATTGCTAATTATCTAGTTACTGGTGAAATTCCAAATGAGTGGAAAGCACAGGACAAGACGCATTTCTTTGCAACAATTCATGCTTATTATTGGGAAGAACCTTTCCTTTTTAAATATTGTGCAGATCAGATCATAAGGAAGTGTGTGCCTGAAGAAGAGCAACAAGGAATTCTAAACCATTGTCATGAGAATGCATGTGGAGGCCACTTTGCCTCTCAGAAAACAGCTATGAAGGTGTTGCAATCAGGGTTTACTTGGCCATTTCTTTTCAAAGATGCCCACATCATGTGTAGAAGTTGTGATAGATGTCAAAGGCTTGGAAAGCTAACAAAAAGAAATCAAATGCCAATGAATCCCATACTAATAGTTGAGCTATTTAATGTATGGGGCATTGACTTTATGGGACCTTTTCCAATGTCTTTTGGTAATTCTTACATCTTGGTGGGGGTGGATTATGTTTCTAAATGGGTTGAGGCAATCCCCTGTAAACAAAATGATCATAGAGTGGTTCTCAAGTTTCTGAAAGAGAACATTTTTGCAAGATTCGAGGTGCCCAAAGCTATAATCAGTGATGGAGGTTCTCATTTTTGCAACAAGCCTTTTGAAAGTTTATTAGCCATGTATGGAGTGAAGCATAAGGTAGCTACACCTTATCATCCGCAGACTTCCGGGCAAGTTGAGCTAGCAAACAGGGAGATAAAGAACATATTGATGAAAGTGGTGAGTTCAAGCAGAAAAGATTGGTCTATTAAGCTTCCTGATTCATTATGGGCGTATAGAACAACTTATAAGACTATTCTTGGCATGTCCCCCTATCGTCTTGTCTATGGTAAAGCCTGTCATCTCCATGTGGAAGTTGAATACAAAGCTTGGTGGGCAATCAAAAAGCTGAATATGGACTTGATCAGGGCCGGGGCAAAGAGGTGCTTAGACCTTAATGAGATGGAGGAATTAAGAAATGATGCTTATATCAATTCCAAAGTTGCAAAACAGAGGATGAAGAAATGGCATGATCAACTAATTTCTAACAAGGAATTTCATAAAGGACAAAGAGTTCTACTCTATCACACAAGACTCCATATTTTTCCTGGAAAGCTCAAGTCAAGATGGATAGGTCCTTTCATTATCCATCAAGTACATGTCAATGGAGTAGTGGAATTATTGAATTCCAATGGCAAGGATACCTTTAAAGTCAATGGATATCGTCTCAAGCCATTCATGGAGCCGTTTAAACCAGAAAAGGAGGAAATCAACCTCCTTGAGCCTCAAAAAGCTTCAGCAAATAAGGGTTTGATGGACTTGGTTTCACCAAAGTCCAAAACTTTTGTAAATTTTGTAAATTTTAAAGTTTTATCTCTACTTTTGATCTTAATTTTTGATCTTAAATTGTGTGTTTTTATGTAATTTCATCTTTTTGAATGATCTCAGGTGGGAGAAAATGCAAAGGAAGAAATCGGGAAGAAATCAGAGCGAAAACAGAGCAAAAACATAGCAAAAATAGGGGAGAAAAAGAGCTCTGCGAGATCTCGCAGCCAAAGAGGAATTCTCTGCGAAAACGGTCATTTGTTGCGAAATCAGTTCGCAACACTTTTGAATCCTCTACGAAGTTTTCGCAGCTGCGAATCCAAGAATGGCACACGAGTGCCACTCCGCAGCACAGGAGCCCCAATTTCGCAGCTGCGAAAGTGGCTGCGAAGCTCTAAGGCGTAAAAAACCCCAATTCCGCAGCGATATCTCCATTTTGAAGGGTGTTTCGCAACTACGAAACTGATTTTTGGCACACGAGCGCCATTCCGCGGTACAGTGACTCCAATTTCACAGCTGCGAAGTGGGCTGCAAAAGTGGTTTTCTCTTGCGAAACCCCAATTTTTGCTGCGGAATCGGCCTTCTTCTACGAAACCCAAGATGACCTTTAATATTCCGTTATTTTTTATAAAAACCGGTCATTTGAGCTGCGAAAGCATTTCAGAAAGGGGAAAAGTCGCAGCAACCGTCCGTTCGCCTCCTCTCCAAAGCCCGACGTCGCGCGCACCTCCGGTCATCCCTTCCGGTCGTATTTTTCGGCCAAATTTCGTCAAATCGAAATGGCGCGAACCAGAGGAGCCAAGTCTTCCTCTCTTTCCGCCCGAAAGCGAACACCGCGCGAGGCGCCTGTTCAAGCCTCTACCTCTGAGCCGCCGCGGCCAGAAGTTGCTCCACCTCCTGTGAAGCTCGCACCACAGAAGCGCCCAGCCAAGCCCGTAGTTCAGACGCCTCCGGCGAGGCGTTATCTTACCAGGTCAGGGGGTCATCCCCTGCAAAAAAGAGCCAGAGTGGAGAGCTCGGAACCCATCGACTTGACAGGGCAGTCCCTTGTTTCATCTCCAGAGCCCACTCCGGTGCCATCTCTGGCACCGCCAGCGAAGCCTCAAGCAAGCCAGCCGCCACCTTCTGAGCCCCAAATTCCGTCTGAAACAGCTCCTGAAGTGATACTCAGGCGTCCAATGCTCACTCCACCACCAATTGAAGGCAATTTGGACTGCCGAGCTCGGCCATTTCATTCTGAGCTATGTTTTGATACAGCCGCCTTCCAATTACGGTCGGAGCTTGAAGGGTCATTTCAATTGCTGCGCAGATATCGCATGGAGGAGCTTCTGACCCCACGAGACTTCTTCTATCCCAGAGTAGCCATGGATTTTTATCAATCCATGAATACTCAACAGGTCAGAGATCCTACCTTAATCCATTTTACCATTGATGGTCGACATGGCATTCTAGGAGCTCGCCATATAGCTGAGGCCCTGCAAATCCCATATGAGCCTAGCCATTTTGATGATTTCCGAGCATGGGCTAGTCCTTCTCAGCTGGAGATGGTGCATATCCTGTCCAGGGGAGCTTCTACAAATCCTCATCTGTTGAGGGGGGAACTTCCTCTAAGGATGTTTCTCATTGATGCACTCTTGCGTCATAATATTTATCCACTCCAGCATTGGACCCAGAGGAGAGGAGTTCATTTAGAGGCTTTGTTCAGAATGTCTGAGGGATACTTTTTTGGCCCTCACCACTTGATCATGGCTGCCCTTCTCTACTTTGAAGAGAAGGTGCATAAGAAGAAGTTGCCAAGAGCTGATGCCATTCTACTTCTCTTCCTGCGGCTACTATGTCAGATTCTTGAGCATCTGGGGTACCCATCAGAGCCTCAGCTGGAGCGCAAGAGGATATGTCGAGATGTGTTTAATTTCGAAAAATGGAGCAACATGACAGCATATAGGATGAAGCAGCCAGAGCTCCCACAGCTAGCTCAGATACCAACTGCTAGGAGAGCATCTCCACGTCTTATACCTGAGGGTATCCTGTTGCCTCTCCTACCATAGCCAGAGCCCCTCCAGTCCCTCCAGTTACTCCAGCACAGCCCTCCACTTCAGCTGAGCCAAGGATGGCCATCCTTATTTCTGAGTATAGGGATTTATGCCAGGCATTGCAGACCTTGACAACCTCTCAGAGCAGCCTTGCTCAGGAGATGGCAGCTTTGCGAGCTCACCAGGAGCAGATGATGACCACCCAGGCTCAGTACACTGCCATCTTAAGGCAGCTTCAGCATCTTCTTGGTCTCCCAGTAGCTGCTGAGCATCTCACTCCTACCACTGCAGGACCACACTCTCAGTCCACAGAGCCTCGGGCCCCTCCTGAGTCAGCTGAAGAGGCAGAGCCATCTGCCTAAGTCCTCAAAGCCTGCATCATCCTCCTATCTGATCATATATATATCTTTTATATATTTCCTATATGTATTTTGTTTTAGTTAGTCATATATGAAATCCCCCACATTTTGATATCATATATGGGGATTCCTTGGATTACTTGTATTACTTCTTTTCTAACTGTACTCAAATGATTAAAGTAATAAAAAGTCTAGTTTTTTGTTAACTCTTAGCATTAATTTACTCTTATTTCCTTTGCTCACATCTTTTATTCTTTTTGAAACATGTGGTTTCTCCAATTTGTATTCGAAATTGATATCACTCAGGAGGTACCACTTCCTCCCTATATTTTCAATCACCCATATCACATTGAGGACAATGCTCAGCTCGGTTGGGGGGGAGAAATGAGGAAGGAAGTTTGCTAAGTTAAAGGAAGTATGCTAAGTTGAAGGAAGTATGCTAAGTTATTTTGATAATTCAGCATTGCCTAGTAAATTAGTTGTAGTTGTTTGCTTGTTACCTTAATCTCCATGGTTTATGAGGAAAAATTTTCAAATTAAAAAAGGAGAAACTGAACTGTTGCTTTTCATCTAACTTAGAGTTTGGATTATGCTTGCTAAAGTGGTTCAATTGTTGAAACTTCTTTTGAATTCAAGTTTAGTCCTTCCACATTAAGCTATTCACACACTGTGCACAATAGATTCCGTTTATGAGATGAAAAACTTTTTCCCCCTTGACTTAGAAAAATTTTGGGACTTCGTACCTTTGACCTCAATTTAATAATGTTGAGACACCTTATGAAAGGCCAATGAGCCTTTGAAAAAAAAAAAAAGTAAGAAAGCAAAATGTTTGTTTGCCTTGAAACCCGAGCAAGGTCTGAAGGATATATGGTGAAAACCTTTGAAACCTGGTGCCCTAAGCCTTCATTGGTTGGGAGTCACCGGCCTCAATGCTCGTTACAAGGGTGGATAGGTGGAGTTAGCATATGGTAGGCGCAAGGGTATATGAAAAAGTCCGGGGTAAAATCCGAGGAGTTAGTGGTTGAAAGATCCTTAAGCTTGATGCCCTAAACCTTAATTGGTTGGGAGTCATCGATGGACCCCCGTTACATGGACAAAATAGAAAAGAATGCCCCTTAAGCCTTATACCTTCTAAAAAAAAAAAAAAAAAAAAGTGTGTTCTCTGCCTATTGAATTTGGTCAGTTTGCTAAGTGTTGAAAAGAGATAGGTTGGGGGGAGAAATTAGTTTGACATTCTATATTCGGAAACTATCATCTTACACTTAGATTTTTGTGGAAGAATAAAGTTTGGTTCTTTGGAAGTGAAAATGATTTTAAAACTTCAATTTGCATAATGCATTCCCTTGATCAATGGTATTTAGCAAAGTTTTTGATAACTTCTATTGAAGTTTGAGTTTTATTTCTTTAATGTTCCATGTGAGAGTTTGTCAGTCATGCCACTTAAATATTTTTTGGAAGTAATTAGCATGATGTTGTAAATTATAGTATTGCTTATTTTTATTTTTCTCTCCTTCATTGCTAAGGGACTAGCAATATGTCAGTTGGGGGGAGTGATTACTACTCAAAAAGTGCTATTTGATAGCTTGTAATTAATCCTTTTAAACACTTTTGAGTAGTAGTTAGTGCCTTTTAACCCAATTAACATGTTAAGGCCCCTTGCAATCAATTCTAATCAAATTGTGTAAGTTTTGGTGTTTTTGTTAGTAATTTGCTCACCAAAGCAATCCAAGATTGAGGAGAGTTATTCGGAATCCTTGGCAAAGCAATGGAAAGAGCAGAAGCATGAAGAACCAAAGCTTTGAAGTCCTTTGCCATAAGCAAAGTTGAAATACAAGGAGGGGAAGCAAAGAGAAACCAGCCATGAAGCATTCTTGATGACAGTCACGTCAGCCACTTTTGGAGCACTTCCCGAAGTCCATTTTCTACATTCTATATACCATTTCAAAGATCAGGAAGTCAAGAATCCAACGCTTTAAACCTTGTATGATTTGGAGCTGAAATGAGGAAGTTACAACCATTGGAAGCCGATCACTCCAAGCTGAAGGAAGAATTTTGCAAAGTGCTGCGAAATCACCCTTTTGTTGCGGAATGATTTCGCAGCCTTTTTGCACAGTGCTATGGATTTCCCCTGAAGTTTCATGACGCGATGGAAGCCAAACACCACAAGATGAAAGCTAACTTCGCAGCGGTGCGTAATCAGCCATTTGCTGCAAAGTGATTTCGCAGCCCTTGTTGTGTGTCTGCGAAATTTCGCAGACCTCATTTTCACCTGCGAAATGGTCCTTAGTGCTTCCCGATATTTGTAACCGACACTTGGAGATATTTTTCATTAGATTTTTGTTGTCTAAATCCCCAAATTCTCCTTGTATCCCACCAATTATAGGATTCCTTAGCTTTTAAGTTAGGAAATTGGCTAAATATCCATGTAATAGCTATTAATGTAATTTGGATATAAATAGAGCCCGAGGAGCCTGTTCTGAGGGTGACGCATCCTTTGTACAAATTTGCAAGGAAGTAAAATACAGAGCACTTGCTCTGTTTCTTCTTTATATTCTTGTTTTCTCTTTAGTTTTCTTTCTAGCCAATCAAACTCTGAGGATTTTTCCTTAGAGAATGAGAGGCTAGGCTCTTCATCTCTTGGAGCTAAGGTAACCGGGTAAGTTTCCTCATGCATAAATTGGAAGTTTTGTTGTTTTAGTTTTTAATGAAGAGAAAGTGTGACTCGTTTATGATTTTTATCTTTTTAGTTAACTTAAAACGCTTTTAAATCACCTGGGCCAACACTTGGTAAGGCAAGTGATCTCCGTCCATGGAGATTCACTAGTTTACCCTTTGCGAGCCTCTGGGAGGTGACTTGAAGGTAGGATTTTCTAGAATTGCCAACACTTGGTAAGCTTTTGGACTCTAAGGAGACATCCATTAGTTATCTCTTGCGAGC
The DNA here is from genome assembly GCF_004353265.1 of Vitis riparia. Taxonomy (NCBI): domain Eukaryota; kingdom Viridiplantae; phylum Streptophyta; class Magnoliopsida; order Vitales; family Vitaceae; genus Vitis; species Vitis riparia. Next base: position 4,612,575 of record NC_048447.1, read on the forward strand.
TTGTGAAAGGAAATCCAAGGTTAAAGATCACCTTGAATGGCAAGTGCTAGGTGAGAGGTATGAGCCATTGCAAGGTGCATCAGTGAGAGGGATTTAGTGTTTGAACCCATTAATGGGAAGCATCTGTACAACACCGGTTAGAGAATTAACTATATGTTAATTCTCTAATGCGAGGAAAAGAAACAAGTGACCGGAACTCTCCTTTTTGTATGATGAATTTGAGTCTAGTGATCTAAACTCCAAGAAACACTTTTCTAAGTAAAATCAGTTACTATTTTTGGTTAGTTTAAAACCAAACCCTTTTCCACCAAAGATTATGTTTTCTTTTAAAGCTAACCTTGAAATGAAAAGGCACCAATTCATCTTTGAAATAATATCATTTGTGAAGTGAAAACCCATCCCAGTGAACGATCCTAGAGCCACTATGCTATAGTAGCTTTGTCTTTGCTACCCTAGTATATGGTGTAATAGGTTGTAAATTTTGTTGATTACTCCCTCAATCAAGGAGCACCAGCTGGACACAAATCAGTTGAGACACCAATTAGGCATGAATCATGCACAACCTAGGGTTTTCGATGACATGAAAGACCCCCTAGTAATTAGTTTAGGGCTCTAGACACTATGCATAACTCGTTCCTGTCGATGACATGAAAGACTCCGGGTCGTGAGCTTAAGGCTTTAAATGCTATGAATAGTTGAGGGTTATAGTTGATGTGAATGACTCTAGGTCATGAGCTCGGGGTTTTAGATCCTATGAACAGATGAGGGTTATGGTTGACATGAATGACTCTGGGTCGTGACCTTAGGGCTCTAGATCTTATGAACAACTCTGGGTTGTGGTTGACATGAACGACTTCGAGTTGTGAGCTCAGGGCTCTAGATACGATGAACAATTAATGGTTATGGATGATATGAATGACTCCGGGTTAGCATTTAATAGTCTAGGTTTTGAGCTTAGGGCTCTAGATGCTATACACAATTCAAGGTTGTCAATGAAATGAAAGACTCTAGGTCATGTACTCAAGGCACTAGATGCTATGAACAGTTAATGGTTGTGGATGATATGAACGACTCTAGGTCGTAAGCTTAAGCCTTTAGATACTTTAAACAACTCAACGTTGCGATTGACATGAATGACTCCAAGTCATGATTTTAGGTCTTCAGATGTTATGAGCAGCTCAAGGTTATAGATGACATGAGCTACTCCAGGTCATCAAATCAGGGCTCTAAATGCTATGAACAACTTAGAGTTATGGATGATATGAACTGATTCGTCATCAATTGGTGTCCTCTAATTCAGTCCTTGGACGGGAGTTATCAACAAAATTTATAATCTTATTTCACCATATACTAGGATAGCATAGTGGTTCTAGGATCGTTCATTGGGATGGGTTTTCATTTCACACCTGATATTCGTTTAAAGAATTGGATTGGTGCTTTTTCTTTTCTAAGTTAGCTTTAAAAGAAAACATAAACTTTGGTTTGAAAAAGGTTGGTTTTCAACTAACCAAAAAAAATAGTAATTGATTTTAATTACAAAGAAAAAGGGTCTCTTGGATTTTCAGGTCACTAGGTTCAGGTCCCTTATACAAAAAGAGGAGATTCCGGATCTTTTCCTCACATTAGGGATTTAACCTATAGTTATCCTCACAACCGGTGTGTTATAGTTGTTTCCCATTAATGGTTTCAACGCTAAATCCCTCTCATTGATGCATCTTGTAATGGCTCGTACCTCTCACATAGCATTTGCCATTCAAGGTGATCCTTAACCTTGGATTACTCTTCAAAAGCTCATAGGAGATAACTAATGGATGTCTCCAGGGAGTCCAAAAGCTTACCAAGTGTTGGCTATTCTAAGTAATCCTACCTTTAAACCACCTACCAGAGGCTCGCAAGAGATAACTGATGGATCTCTATGGATTGAGTCCGAAAAGCTTACCAAGTGTTGGCCCAAGTGATTAAAAGGGATTTTAAGTTAACTAAAAATATAAAAACCATTAACGGGTCACAACTTCCTTTTCATTAAAAACTGAAACAAGGAAAACTTCCACTTTTGTAATCGGGTCCCTTACCTAGCTCCCTTCCTTCCAAGAAACAAAAAGTCTAGCCACTCATTCTCTGAGAAAACATCTTCAAAGGTTGTTTGGCTAGAAAGAAAAATACAATTAAAACAAGTAGGTAAGGTAAAGCAACGCTTTGTATATTTCTTACTAAAACATGTACAAGTGATCCTCTCTCCAATGTCTTCCGAGATTCAGAGATATGAGAGATATATTACAAGGAGATATCTTAAGATATATAAAGAGAGATATTTTCAACCTCTTGATTAGATATCTTAAATATCTTAAAAGATCTTCAACTGATTACAAGGAGAGAATAGATAATTACACCAAATATCTTAAGGTAAAAATCTAACGAGGTCAGTGTAAAATATCGAAATATTACATTTTTGCATGAGGAAAAGGTAATGTGAAAATTTTCGCATTGGAGAAAGGCAGTGCGAAAATTTTCGCATCAGGAAAAGTCAATGCGAAAATTTTCGCTTCAGAGAAAGGTGATGCGAAATTCCTTTCTAGCTTGGCGCAGTTGCCTTCAAATGGCCAAAGCTTCTTCGTTTTAGCTCTGATTTGCACACCATTTCAAGCATTGGACTTCTGACTTCTTGAGCTTCGAAATGATATATATTATGTAGATAATGGACTCTAGGAAGTGCTCCAAATTTTCCTTGCAACTACTGCCCTTTAAATTTCACATAGCATGTGAAGATTTCGCATTACCATGTGAAATTGCTTCATGATGGATTTCTTTCTTTGATCCCCTTCCTTGCATCTCTTGATTGGCTTGGAAGCTCATTCCCAAGGGTTGCACAAAATTCTCCCTCATTCTTGGCTTGCTTCAATGATAAAAAAGCTACCAAAAACACCAAAACTAGCCAAAAATGTATTAAAAACATTTGCAAGGGTCCTTAATGTGCCAATTGAGTTAAAAGGTATTAATTACTACTCAAAAATGTTTAAAAGAGTTTATAACAAGCTATAAAAGAGCACTTTTTGAGTAGCAATCACTCCCCCCCAACCGACATATTGCTAGTCCCTTAGCAATGAAGGAGAGAAAAACAAAAATTAAGACAGTAAAATAATTTGCAAAATCATGTTGATCACTCCAAAAAATCATAAGTGGCATGATTGTAAAACATACTCTCACATGGAACATTAAACAAACAAAACCCATCCTTCAACAAGAGGGTATCAAAAATCTTACCTGATCATAATTCATAAAGAGTAGGCATTATGCAAATTTAAGTTATGATAGGATTTCCACTCTTCTAGGCTCAATCAATACTCTTCCACAAAAATCTAAGTGTTATTTATTAGCTTCCGAATATAGTACTCTGAACTAATCTCTCCCCCCAACCTAGTTCTTTCACAGACTTTAGCAAACTGACCACTTCCAATAGGCTAAGAACGCACCTCTTTTATTTCACAATTTTTTTCTTGTAAGAGTGCAATGCTAAAGGTGTTATTTTCTAAAGTGTCCATGTAACGGGGGTTCATCGATGACGCCCAACCAATCAAGGTTTAAGGCATCAAGCTTAAGGATCTTTCGACCACTAACTCCTTGGATTTTACCCCGGACTTTTGAAATTGAAATTTAATACCCAAGCACCTACAATATGTTAAACTCCACCTATTCACCCTTGTAACGAGCATTGAGGTCGGTGACTCCCAACCAATTAAGGCTAAGGGCATCAGGCTTTAAAGATTTTCACCATATACCCCTCGGACCTTGCTCGGGTTTCAAGGCAAGCATACCACTTTGTTCTTTTTCTTTTTTTTTTCAAAGGCTTATTAGCCTTTTATAAGGTGTCCCAACACTATTAAAACGAGGTCAAAGGTACCAAGTCTAAATTTTCCTAAGTTCAGGAGGTGAGATAGTTTTTCATCTTATAAACGAAACCTAAAGTGCACAGTGTGTGGTAAGATTAAAGTGGAAGAAATAAGGTTGAATTCAATAGGAGTTTCAATAATTCATCAACCTTAATAAGCATAATACGACTCTACTATTCAAATAAAAAGGCAAGAATTCATTTTCTCTCATTTTATTTTGAGAATTTTTCCTTAATAACCATGTAGAGTTAAGTAAAACTTTTAAAATTAAGAAAAAAAATTAAAAATTTAAAAATTAAACAAAAAAGTACTAAATTAACAAGATAACTTAGCATTTTTAACAACTTCCTTCCTTTACTCTCCCTCCAACCAAGATCAACATTGCCCTCAATGTGGCAAGAACGATTATAAATAGAGGAAGTGGTACCTCCTAAGTGACATGGAGTCTGAGTCGTATAAGAGAAACCACATGATTCAAAAAACAAAAAATTAATGAGTAAAGGAGATAGAAAAGAAAATGCCAAGTATAAACAAAAATGATATGTATATATTACTCTAATAAAGTACAATGAAATGATCATGTAATACATCCAATCCCAAATTATATAATATCAACTAATATACTAAGTAAATACAAAATAAAGAAATGATCAAGGAGTGGGGTTCTCTGGTGGACATGATGGCTCTGAGGCTATCTCGTGAGTGGCCTAGGGCGGGACATCAGCTGTGATGGTCTCCTCAGCTGGAATCGTCTCCTCAATTGGAGCTATTGGCTCTGTTGGTCCAGGAATATCAGTCTAAGGTGGTGCAAGACCCAGATGCTGCTGTATCTGACTAAGGATAGCAGTATGCTGGTCAACAATAATAGTATGTCGATCCTGCTAAGCTCAGATGTCTCTCATCTTCTAGAATAGAGCATCGTGCATGGCGTTGAGTGTCCTGAATAATAATACCATGCTACGAAACTCTAAGCTAGATATGGTGATAAAGTCCTATGATGGAGGAGGTGCAGCTGGTGGAACAGGGGGTATAGCTGGAGGATCAGTAGAGGCAGCCTGAGGCATAGATGGTGCAGTAGGGGTGGATGGAATAGACTCTGTGGGATGCTCGTCCTGCTGTGCCTGGTCAAGCTGTGCTAGTATTGGAGATACTAGCCTAGGTGGGGCTGCTTCAGGTGTTGATTCCGCTGAATTCCTCTATGCTAGTTGTGTCCATTAGTCGAGAGTGAAATGCTCTCGGAAATAGTGGCGGGGCTCGAGATGGGGCTCAATAGGGTAGCCCATATGCTCCAATATATGGCAAAGTAGCCTCGAAAATAGTAATGGAATCGCGTCAGCTCACTATAGCTTCTTTTTATGAACTTTCTCCTCGAAGTATAGAAGAGCGGCCATAATCAGATGGTGTGGCCCAAAATAGAAACCCTCAGATATCCTGAATAATGCGTCCAGGATGGGTCCTCACCTCTACACTGAATTCTGAAGAGGGAAAATGTTGGACCTTAACAATACATCTACTAAGAGCATCCCAGATGGAAGCTCCTTAAGTAGCGGGCATGTATCTCCAGAAGTCCCTCTTGATAGAATGCTGACCATGTTTCGCTGAGATATGGTGGACCACTGTCTGAACTGATCTGGATCCTCTGGCTGAAATGGAATATGGAGAGCCTCAGCAATATGCCTAGCCTTTAAGATACCCTGATGTCCGTCTATGCTGAAACGAATGGTTGTGGGACTCTGGGCGCCCTGAGTAGTCATGGACTGATAGAAATCCATCGCTACTCAAGGGTAGAAAAACTCTTTGGGAGTCATCAAACACTCGAGATGGTACTTCTAGTGCAATCCAAACAAATCTTGAAGGTCCGACTGTTGTCGCATAGCCTCCATGTCGAAGTAGAGCTCAGAGTGAAATGGCCTAGCTCTACAATCTGAATTGCCCGGAATGGGCGGCGCGGTAACCATAGGTCTCTTGATGATGACTTTAGGAGCAATGCCTGAAGACCTCTAAATATCTCGTGGGGCCTGAGAATCGGCTGGAGCCTGAATAGATGTCTCTCCAGGGCTTGAGGTCCTGGCTCTCTTTGGTAGAACGCGGCGTACTAATGGCTCTGGAGGCGGAGAAGTTGGTGGTCTACATGTCGAATACCGGCACTGAGGAGGGCTAGAAGGCACTCTACCCTCAGAAGATGGCATGGTCAAGGCCTGAGAGGCCTGAGATGGATCCTGAGGAGCGAAGGTGCTTGGTCGAGCCTCACGAGATGCGGACAGGTCTGTATGGGCCCCTCTAGTGCACACCATACCTGATATGGGCGAGAGGCGGAGATCTCTTCTTCTTCTTGGCGACCGCAGGGCGAGGAATGGCGAGGAATTTGCTTCATAAGGCAATAGTGAGTTTTTCGCAATAGAGGATGGTTGTGCGAAATAATCAGCTGGAGGTCTTTAAATAGGGATTTTAAATGACTTTTGGTTTCCCTCCTAGCCGTTAGAAGTTTGCACAAGTGACCGTTGGCGTTTCGCATGGCTAGTAGCTGATGCGAAAATTTTCGCAGTGGGCTAGCTGATACGAAATGGTGATGCAAAAATTTTCGCACTAAGAATTGGTGATGCAAAATTTTTCTCATTGATTTTTGGTGATGCGAAAATTTTTCTCATTGAGAATAGCCGGTGCGAAACTAATGCAAAATTTTTTGCATTGAGAATTGCTGATGCAAAAAATTTTCGCATTAAGAATAGCTGATGCGAAAATTTTTCGCACTGACTTTTTGGCTTGCGAAGTGCTCTGTTTTCCTCTGTTTTGGACTTCCCCTATATTTGATCATAAAAAATTAAATTAAGTCATAATAAAATAAAATTAAAGATAGAAATTTTAATTTAAAAACATATATCAAATCAATAAAACTTGAATTTTAAAATTTAAAACAAAACAACAAACAAAAATAAAAAAAAATATGGACTTAGTGTCTTCCAATAGACTAAGCCCATCTAACCATTTTTTCTTCAGGCTTGATGTGGTTTAAGGAGGTTGATTTCCTCATTGTCTTTAGAAAATGGCTCCAGGAATGGCTTGAGACATTGGCCATTGACTTTGAAAGTCCCGGTACTACTAAGTAGCTCAACTACTCCATTTGAATAGACTTCTTTGATAGTTAACGGACCTTTCCATCTTGATTTCAATTTTCCCGGGAAGATATGGAGCTTAGAGTCATAAAGCATGACTCTTTGCCCCTTTTGGAATTGTTTGCAAGAGACTAACTAATCATGCCACCTTTTCAATCTTTGTTTTGCAATGTTTGAATTGATATAGGCGTCATTTCTCAATTCCTCCATCTCATGAAGGTCTAGAAATCTCTTCACGTCGGCTCTGTTCAAGTCCATGTTGAGCGTCTTGATTGCCCACCAAGCTTTGTATTGCACTTCAACGGGAAGATGACACACTTTTCCATAAACTAAGCGATAAGGAGACATTCCAAGAATGGTCTTGTAATCTATTCTGTAAGCCCATAATGAATCATGAAGCCTAACATACCAATCTCTTTTGCTCGTATTCACCACTTTCATCAGTATGTTCTTTATCTCCCGGTTGGCTAACTCAACTTGCCCAGAAGTCTGAGAGTGGTAAGGTGTAGCTACCTTATGCTTCACCCCATAGTTGGCTAAGAGAATTTCAAACGGTTTGTTATAAAAATGAGTACCCCTATCACTAATTATGGCTTTGGGTACTCCAAATATGGAAAATATGTTCTCTTTGAGAAATTTGAGAACAACTCTATGGTCATTTCGCTTGCACAGGATTGCTTCTACCCATGTAGAAACATAATCCACTCCCACCAAGATGTAAGAATAGCCAAAGGACATAGGAAAAGGTCCCATGAAGTCAATGCCCCATACATTAAAAAATAACTATTAAAATGGGATTTAAAGGCATCATGTTCTTACGCGTTAATTTCCCAAGCCTCTGGCATCTGTCACAGCTATTACACATGGTGAGGGCATCCTTGAAGAGTGATGGCCAGCAAAAACCCGATTGCAACACTTTCATAGTTGTCTTCTGAGAAGCAAAGTGGCCTCCACATGCGCTTTTGTGGCAATGACTGAGGATCCCCTCTGCTCTTGCTCAGGGACGCACTTCCAGATTATTTGATCCGCATAATATTTGAATAGGAATGGCTCTTCCCAATAGTAAGCATGGATTTTTGCAAAGAAGTGCTTCTTATCTTGTGCTTTCCATTCACTTGGAACTTCTCCGGTAACTAAATAGTTAGCAATATGAGCATACCAAGGAGCGGCTTCTATCAACATGAGTGACTCCTCTGGAAAATCATCATTTATTGGAAAACTATGGGAATTATGTGCTATTGCTAGCCTTAAAAGATGGTTAGTTACCACATTCTCCACTTCTTCTTTTTTCTTTGATCTGAAGATTGAATTCTTGAAGCAAGAGAATCCATCTGATCAGCCTCACTTTTGCATCTTGTTTAGTCAACATATATTTCAAGGTCAAATGGTTGGTGAAAACCACAATGAAAGACCTTACCAAGTAAGCGCAGAATTTGTCTAAGGCAAAAACTACAGCCAACAATTCTTTCTCTGTGGTTGTGTAGTTTCTTTGCACTTCATTCAACGTTTTGCTTGCATAGTAGATCACATAGGGCTTTCCATCTTCTCCTTGCTTAAGAACAACTCCTATAGCAAAGTCACTGGCATCGCACATCACTTCAAAGGGTAATTGCCAGTTGGGAGCTCTCACTATTGGAGCGGTTGTCAATAATAACTTCAATTCTTCAAAACTCCGTTGACATCAATCATCCCATACGAATTTAGCATCCTTCACCAATAGTTCACAAAGAGGTCTTACAAGTTTAGAGAAATCTTTAATGAACCTCCTATAGAAACCAGCGTGGCCAAGGAATTGCCTTACTCCTTTGACAGTTGTTAGCGATGGCAACTTGACAATCAGTTCAACTTTTGCTTTGTCCACCTCAATGCCTTGGCTAGAGATAATATGCCCAAGGACGATCCCTTGGGGTACCATGAAATGGCATTTCTCCCAGTTGAGCACCAAGTCTTTCTCAATACATCAGTTCAACACAGCTTCCAAATTGACTAAGCATTCGTCAAATGCACTTCCATATACGGTGATATCATCCAAAAAGACTTCCATAATACGCTCCACCATATCACTGAAAAAACTTAACATGCATCTTTGGAATGTTGCTGGTGCATTGCATAAGCCGAAAGGCATCCTTCTGTATGCATAAGTTTCGAATGGACAAGTGAAAGTGGTCTTCTCCTGATCTTCAATAGCAATTTCAATTTGAAAATACCCAGAGTAACCATCCAAGAAACAGTAACATGGATGGCCCGAGACCCTCTCAAGCACTTGATCAATAAACGGAAATGGGAAGTGGTCCTTCCTTTTTACAGCATTCAACTTTCTATAATCAATACACACCCTCCAACCTGAAGTGAGGCATGTAGAAACTTCCTCTCCCTTATCATTTTGCACCACTGTGATCCTTGATTTCTTTGGCACGACTTAATTTCTATACATATGTATGTATGTATGTATATAAAACAAACAAAGAACAACAGAATACTCATATGTTCGAATATTTTTATTTTTATTTTTTTGCTTTTCTTCTAATTGCTCATAGTTAAGAAATTTTCAAGGTTTTATCGAATGTTGATAGGGAAAAAAAACATTGATAAGAAAACTAAAAACCTACCCTACCCCAATTAAGTGAGATACTTGAAGTTGGTTTGTTTCCCAAATATCAAATAAAAGTAATGTGTGTATAGATATATAACAATCAAGGAACAATGAAATTCTCATATGTTTGATTGATTTTTTTTTTTCTCGTTTTTCTCCCAAATCATTGTGATTGAGAATTTTTTAGGGTTTTATCAATTGTTGATAAAAGAAAAAAACCATTTATTAGAAAACCTAGTATAAATTACACCAAAAAATCACCCCACTGTTTTAAAAGCATCCTAAAGCTTTTTTTTTTTTTCTTTTATCAGAAAAGCATCCTGAAGCTATCATCAACTTGATTATGAGAAACTCGAGATAGATAATCTAGATTTGGAAGAACACTGAGATTGGACAAGAGAAACCTTTGATCATCAAATATATGCTATCAAACACATCTTGCTCTTCAAATCAAAGAGTTCAAATAATACTCATACACCAGTTTACATAAGAAGAAAAACAAATTGAAATCATAAAAATATGTTTAACATGTACAAAAAATATAACCTCAATTTATTTGCGTAGTAAAAAATAAAGAAAATAAATAGAAATTTGAATCTGACTAGAAAGTGAAAGCTCATCCCAACTATGTGAAAAAATTGAATTTGACTCAACACATGTTGAGGCAAAGGTTGTTCCCAAGTATAAAAAAAAAATGATTAAAATTATATAAATAAAAGAACAATGGAACGTTCATGCGTTTGAGTCTTCATTTTTAGTTTTTTATTTCTTACATTTTCTTCCCGTTTCTTGTAGCTAAGAATCTTTTAGGGTTTTATCTATTATTAATCGAAAAAAAAATCATTGATTAGAAAACTGAATATAAATTATGAACCAAAAACTTACCCCATTTGCTTGGATGGGATGAAAGTTTATGAAAATAAAAGAAAATATATCGCAAAATCTTGTGCTTTGCACATTTCAATCATCACCCAAAAATTTAAAAAGAAAAAAAAATACAACTAAACAAAGTAAGGGCATTTGCCAAGAATTTTGTTGATTTCTTGAATTCCAAAACCATTGAAAACCTACGATTGAAAATTCTTGCTAGAGCTTTATACTTTATCAACAACCAAACTACTTTCAATGTTAGGGTTTTGTGTAAGAAAACTTACCTTTGATGAATTCTTTAAATTCGAAGGATCGAAGAGAGGAGATGTTGATTAGATTTTGGGCGAAGAGATGTCCATCATGTCTTCTAAGGCTTTAAGATTAGGCTGAAAAATGAAGGAGTCATGGCTCATATAATAAAAGCGCACTTAAAGAAGAGAGCATTTTTTGCTTCTTGATTTCTTGATTTCACTTTTTCAAGAGATGTGGATTTTAAAATGGATAAGAGGGACATGATTATATATATAAAAGTAGTGACATTGTAATCTTGATTAGGGTTGTCAAAATACAAAACTATCCTCACCCCCAACAGGACTACCAACTCTCGTAGAAAAGGAGAATGGAAATTTTTTTAAAACAATGAACATTCCATTCATCTCATTCCGATCTTGACACGTCATCTTAATATAATCCAAGTTGATGATATGGTAAGATCATAGCAACAATTCAGGAAAAGGGTGAAAATTAACCCTTCAAAAAGCTTCCTTGGAATATAATGAAACAAAATTTTTAAACTAAAATTTCTATAAATTTTTTTTTTTAATGTGAGGGACATAGCCAAGCTATGAGAAATGACTAGGGAAGGCAACACCTTTTGCATCAAGCTAAAATTTATTCATAGCTTCAACAAGAAACGTGCATAATAGGTAAAGGACCATTAAATCTATATGAAGGTAACTCAAACCTTATTAAACTATACTCCAAATGTTGGTAAAAGTTCTTTCCAGCACAATGTTATTTAACCTTGAGAAGCAAATATAATGCCCATGCTTGTAATGTTTAAAGAAAACACCCATGATTAGTTCATATAGAAGGAAACTTAAAAATTGTAATCAAGCAAAATACAACAACGAGGACATGATAAAATAATTTTCACTTGGATTGTACAAAATGCCTCAAAGTTGGCAAAACATTTAATATGAATTTTAGTAGCATGCACTAGAGAAAATCTTGAATCTAAATATTCAAACCCCTATAATTTGTAGAAGTGAAAGTGAAAAAAACACACATCCTATATTTAATCATAATAAGCCTCACCTATGTAATAAATACATTGACATTCTTCAAGCCGCACATAAAATCTTCTCATTGTCATTTACTGTGAGAACTTTCATAATGTGAAATTAAGTCTTTCTACCATATGATAAAGAAGAATCTGATGACAATAAGGAGGACAACAATAATCTACTTAAAGCCCATTTAGTACTCTACCCTACAGTACTACTTAAGTACCATTTGTTTATTTATCATGCTTTAAACAACAAAAAGGCAAGCACGATGATATGACACATGTAAACCTCTTCAGATAATAGTTTCTAAAGGTTAATAAGAAAATAATGCAACTTATTTTTCATGAGTACTTAAAATATTTATACATGAAAGAAACCTATTAGAGTAACAAATAAAGGAACTAGTATATAACAATCAGGAAAAGAACTTCCCAAATGAAGTAATCAGTAACTAATAAAGGAATCACCTAGATAGAAACATTGATTAGCCATTTAGTAGAATATTCAATTGAACTAAAAGGATAATGATGACTCATCTATAAGAAATACCATTGTTTGGGTTAAGGTTAAAACAACCCCTAGCTTCTACCAGAAAACCCACTATTGCTGGAATAATTCATGATAGATTCAATGCAAGTAAGAATAACATAAAATGAGTTTCAATTTTAATAACTTTTCCTTGACCAAAGGTTTCTTCTTACGGACATGGCTACGAATGTGTCCCTCTTCTAATATTTCATGTTGGTTTTCTTGACTTTGGATTTGGAGGCACCTATAAATGGGAACACATTATTTAGTTTGTGTGAAAAAAAATACACAAATTATTAAAGATTAAAGTGCATATGAGGTAAAGCAAGAACAAAAAAATTTGCTATACTTTTGACTTGTCCATCACAGAATCCTCAGATAGGACATACTCATGTCTTTTGAATGACTCAATGAGCTTTTTCATATCTATTTCGGTGACTGCCAAGTTAGACAAACAATATGAAATATATTCCAATTGTCTAACATATATAGTAGAATAGGAGTCTTCATACTAATCAAAAACAAAATCACAAAAGTAAATCCAAGTTGGTTTGACCCACTTTCATATTAAAGAATTTGTATCATCATTTAGAGAATATTACAACACCAACAAAAAGATAATGCCATTTGAGAAATCATCAATATAAAGAAACTTTCAATACCCCACATGTTGTTGCCACAACAAACAATTCTAGAATGACTAGGTAGCATGCTATGACGAAACCTACTTGTTCCCCAAGAATGTGTAAGTGTAGCTAGAAGTAAAAGTTTACAGTCTCATGCTTAAACTATAAATATAGCTTTCAACTAGCTTCAAACTAAATTGAGTTTGATTTTTCTAACACAAAGAATTGCATAAAAAACCTTTTGAATGTAGCTAACAAATTTTCATATATATGTACATGAAAGTCGGTCACTAGATAATATCCCTCCCAAGAAGTCATACACAAAATATTATTATTGATTGGATATGCTAGCATCTCTCCATAACGTTTGGATTGTCTTTGAAGCTAAATTACACAAAACTCTTAAACTAAGTAACCTATCAATTATAACATTTAAACATGCTATTTTTTTACAATAAAATAATAAATTTTAAAAAATAATAAATGAGGAATAACACTTAGCTCCCACCCTATAAAAGCATAACAGAAAAAAAAGAAAAAACCAAGTCATTCATAGATGAGTAAGAATCTTCAAGATCTACCTAAGAAAGGAATGAAAGGAAATAAAGAACTCTTAAATTATGTTATCAAAGGATTTATGTAATTTACAGTTTATAGGTTTTCTAATGTCATAATTAGTTAGTAGTTATTTAAGTTTAATTTAGAATTTAGAAAGTTTTAAAACTCTTTTTAAAAGAAGTTTCTAAACTTTTTATTTTGTAAATCAATCTTCATCTTTTTTTTGAGTTTCTATTTAAGTATTTTGACTTTAAAACTCTTCTTTACTAGAAACTTTATTATAAAGTTTTTATAAAGCAAGTTTCTAATTATAAAAAGAATATTTTTTATTTCTTTTAATTTTTTTTTTTAAATTAGTAATTTTAGGAAAGGAATAATAAAGCCCTAATAAGTTACACCATAGGTTAGATTTATATTTAATAGTGTTATTTAGGTTTTAAAGATTTCTAAACTTGTAAATAAGGTCAATTGATGAAAGCCAAAACTAATGATTGATGATCAATAATATTAAATTTCTTGTATACTATGTAATATTCAATAGAGAGACCATTCTTTTTCTTCTAGGTGAGACTCCTAAAAGTAAAAGGTTTTAGTGAGACTCTAAAGTTTCCCATATTTTTTCTCTATATTTTATTTTACTTTCTCCATGCTATAATTTTGTACTTGTCTCATTAAATTTTAAAATATTGAAGCTCTAGCTCACCTATGTGATTGTAGACAACCAACCTAGGGTTGTCTTACTTTACCCACCCGTGCTAGCTTGCCCATTAGAAAAAATAATGTAGACTCTCCTTTACTAGATATGTACATTATTTTGTGTTTTATCTTTTTGAATAAATCTCCTTGTATAGTAGAGGTTTCTTTGTGTTTTGATCAAATTTATGTATGTGTGGTGAGGATTCCTCATCTTTCTCATAAGCTCTTTATACATAGTTAATACATCTCTTCTTTTTATTAAAAAAAAAAAAAAAATCATTGGACAACTATTGAGCAACTTAATAATTTCTCAATTACTTATGAACAAAATGTTTAAAAGAGAAGATAAATGGATTTGCTAGGGAAAATTTCAGCAAATGCTCTCAAAATACATACTGAAGCTCCAGATACACTTAAGTTAGTGGAGTTGCAATTATTTCAATACAAGGTATGTGGAACCAAATATGAAGGTTCCAAAAAGAGATGAGTGATCCAACAAGATAAAAAGTGACATATAATAAAATGGAATAAGCATGTAGAGAGTTTAGTGTTTGGAACCCAAATTAACAATTTGAAATGCTAAGTAATTATAGCATGAGATTTGCTTTGAATGATATCATGTTATGCTACAAACATTAAGGGTAAATATAGGATTACAATTTGTGAGATGATTCACATAATTTCTGAATTTCTGAAGATTTCTTACATGCATTAGACATGGCTTTCTTTTTTATTTTATTTTTCTTTATTATTTTTGTTTGAACTCTCATTCCTAGGATAAAAATAAAAGTAACATGTACATCTTGTATTTATTCTTTCTTTATTCGTAATAAATCTAATTTCCATATATAACAACGATTATAAATAAATTTGTATTAATTCTGAAGATATTCCCAAGATAACCAAATTATAGAATTGGAGTATATTTTTTTGTTAGAGTGGTAATAGATTTCATGAGAATTTTTTTTGTTAGAGTGGAAAACTATTTGATGGGACCATAAATTCCTAAAATTGTTAACCAAGCATTATGCTCGTGATTATAAAAGAATTATAAGATTTAAGTCAAATGCTTAACAATCTACATTAGTTTTTTATATATTATATACATATCTCTTATGTGGGATCCAAGAAGAAAAATAAAATCTATTATATGCAAGCATATGTCATGAACCAGTCATCTCCAACAAGCACAACCAAACTATAAGTATCCAATGAATTATAGCTTTTCTGTAATTGTTGTGTGTGTGCAAAACATCTAAAAGGAAGGCTTTTGTCCCTTGGACAAGAAATGATTGGAACCTTAACAACATTCTCAAAGAAAAATAGTTGGAAATGAAATGAAAAATAATAAAGAAATGACCTACCTTTCTCTCCATCTAAGAAGAGCATCCAAAAGAGGCACATGTTTATGTTGTGCCACCATAGCCAATGAATCTAACACATGCTCATAGGTTGGGTTTGATGATCAAAGGTATTGTCCATCCTATAAATTCCTAATGTAAAAATGAGAAGTAATGCATAGTCTATTTAATGAAAACCAATACAACAAAGGCATTTTGTTTAAATAAAAAAACTTAATTTCACATGATGTAAGAAACAAAAAAAAACATATGTTAATACTTTTATACTTGCAGAAGAAACTACATGAACATTGAATTCCTCACCATTAATCATCAAATCTTATCTTTCATAATGGATTAACATCTAAAAAGGATTTAAAAGACTTTAGGCCTATTAGTAGGTGGTTTGTATATAGTCCTAGCAAAATTTTTAGCAAAGAGACTAAATAAGGTGGTGGTCAAGGTGATCTCCAATTCCAAAAATGTTTTTGTAAAGGGTAGACAATTTTTTGGTGTTGTGCTAATAGCAAATGAAGCAATAAACTCTATGTTGAAGAGATATGTTTATGAAGTATTGTGTAAGTTAGACATTAAAAAGCGATATGACCATGCCAACTAGAATTTCTTGACTTCGATTCTTGAAAAAATAAATTTGGGTCAAAATTGGGTAGGATGGATTAAATGGTGCATATCTTCTCCAAGGTTTTCTGTGATTGCAAATAGTATCCCTTTAGGTTTTTCCCGAAGCTCCAAGGCATTAAGGCAAGGGAACCCCTTATCTTCCTATTTATTTGTTGTTGTTGTGGAGGCCCTTAGATACCTTGTTAAGAGAGCTAGAGAGGGTGAATACCTTATAAGAGTTAGGGTGAGGGGGAAATATGGAAAATGGGAGCAGGTGTCACATTTCATGTTTTCAAATGAAACTCTTGTTTTTTTATGAGCTTTCCTAAAATCAAGTGGTGTTAAGTTGGTTACTCATGTGGTTAGAAGCTTTATCATGGCTGAAAATTAACTTAGATAAGAGTGAACCAATTCCCATTGGTAGAGTGGATCATGTTGAGGAGTTGGTTTCAAAGTTAGGGTGTAAAGAAGGGAAGCTTTCATCTACTTATTTGGGTATTGCATTGGGTGCTCCTTTTAGCTTAATGGTGGTTTAAGATGGGGTTTCAGAAAAGGCTTTTAATGTGGAAAAGGTAAGACATCTTTAAAAGAGAGACTTACATTGGCCAAGAGTACTCTATCTAACCTAAACATATACTTTTGTCTATATTCAACATTCTAAGGAAAGTCAAATTGAGGTTAGAGAAAATTAGCTTCCTTTGGGGAGATGTGGCATTAGAGAAAAAAAATGCATCTTATACATTATTGGATATGTCAGACATCATACTAGCCCCATCAACCAATCTTACATAGTCACCCGTGAAAGCATCTCAAAACCTTACGACAATAGAATTTCATAATATTTAGCTTGTATACCACTTTTTTTCAGCAAGGAACGAGTGAAGATCACTCACAATTTGATCACTCAAGCAACCACTTCCCAATCAACTCTAATAGGAGTAGCATCCATAGCTCATAAAGGTAAATTTTCAGTGACCTTTGACTCCCAAAAAAAGAAGAATAACCATTGGATAATTGACTCTAGGGTCTTCAATCATATGATGGGTAATGCTGATTTATTCTAGACATACAACTCGTGTTCTAAAAATTTTACAATTCGTCTTGTTGATGGTTCTATGTCTAAGGTGGTTGGAATAGGATCAATAGTCAATATTGAAGATTTAGCACTCAAATCCATCTTGTTGGTTCCAAATTTGACTTATAACTTGCTATCAATAAGTAAGCTTACACGTGATTTGAATAATGTTACTAATTTTTATCCAATACACTATGAATTTCAAGACTTGGAATCGAGGATGATGATTCACAATGCTAGGGAACGTGTTAAACTCTATCTTCTTGAGGTTCCTAATAATCCTGAAAAAAAAAAAAAAAAAAAACCAAAAACAAAACAAAAAAGTCAAGTTGCATGTAGTGCTCTTTTTCCTGTTTCTTTTCAAATAATTATAGTGCAATTATGTTGTGGCAGTATAGAGTTGGACATCCAAATTTCTTGTATTTGAAAAAACTATTTCCTGATTTATTCAATAATACCAATGCCAAGTTTCTTCAGTGTGAGATTTGTCAGTCGTTAAAACATGTAAGAACCTATTTTCCTATTCAACAGTACAAAGTATCTCATCCTTTTGCTTTCATACATAGTAATATCTGGGGTCCCTCTAGAATCAATAACATTACAAGAGCCAGATGATTTGTATCCTTTATTGATGATCACACTAAGAAAATCTGGGTTTACCTTATGAAAGAAAAATGTGAAGTTGGTCTTATATTTTAAAAGTTCCATTCCATGATTAAAAACCAGTTCCAAGCAAAAGTTAGGGTATTCTGATCTAATAATGCTCGAGAATACTTTAACACAAACCTAGGAAATTTTTTTAAGAGTCAGGAAATTGGACATCAAAGTTCATGTGTTGATACTCCTCAAATAGAGTATTTGAGACAAAAAAACATGCACCTTTTGGAAGTTGCTAGATCCATTATGCTTACCATGAATGTTCCCAAACATTTTTTGGGCAAAGCAATTCTTACTTCCACTTACCTTATCAAAAAAATGCCTTCTAGAACTCTTTAATTTCAAACACCTCTCTAGAAACTCCTCCAAGTCCATCTAAATACTCAAATAATGTCCACTTTGCCACAAAAAATATTCGGATGCACTGCCTTTGTCCATATCCATCAACAAAATATTAGCAAACTTGACCCTAACGCCAACAAATGTCTTTTCCATAGATATCCCCCCACACAAAAGGGTATAAGTGTTATTCCCTTTCTACCAATAATCTATGTCACCTCCTTTGAAAATCAATCGTTTTTCACCAAAAATAACATTCAGGAGGAGAACATACAAGAATGTGGCTTTTAGTTTCAAAAAGTTCCCATAATTGAACTTGGTGCTTCAATTAATCAACCTATACCTAATATACCTCAACTTATCCTTTATGAAATTCTTGAAATTCCTCTTGAACAACATGTCCCTTCAACCTCTCAACCTAAGCCAACTATTCCCAACTCTTTTTCTACACAACATGCGGATAACACTAAGTTACGTGTTTACTCAAGGAGGAAAAGACCTTAAGAAGAATCAGAGGATCACACTATTCCAGAGTAAAACAAAGAATCCAATCCAAGATCAAAAAGTCCAAGTAACTCAATTCAAGAAACTAAAGTCTTTTTTATTTTTATTTTTTTGATAAACAAAAGCTTGTATTAAGAAGCACAAGAAAAAAAAAAGGGTGCACCCAACGTATACAATAAGTATATACAAAAAAATAAAATAAAATAAAATAACACAAACACCATAAAATAAATATAAAAAAACCAAGAAAAAAGCAAGGTATCCACAATAGAGAGTCTTCAAAAAATTCAAATGAGAGGGGATCTCCACATCCAACAATTGTTTAGACCACTCCAAAAGAGATCCGAAAAAGAGAACCCTTGGCCTATGATTTAAAAAGTTCATCGTTTTCGAAGATCCTTCGATTACGCTCTCCACAAATACCTCTTCTTATTCCCTAGTTCCTTGAATTTCCATTTTATGAGATGATTTCTCACTAAAGCCAAGAACACCTAAACCAAACCAAAAATTGTTAACAACATCGACCAAAGTTGTCTTGTCCTATCATAATAAATCAAAATTATGATCAATCGACTCTTCACTATTTTTATAAAGAAAACGTCGACTAACCAAGGGTCATCCCCTCTTCATCAACATATTTACACTTAATATCTTCCCCCACATTGCTTTCCAAGCAAAAATAAAATAAAATAAAATAAAATAAAATTGAGTTTTGAGAGGGGCACCTAATCCCTAAACCTTTTTAGCTGGAAATAAAAGATTGTTCTCAACCTTTAGAAAATTATAATAAGACTTGACACTATACTTTTCCCTCCCATCATTTTTCCAAATTAGAGTGTCATCCCCTTCTTGCACTTTTGAAGAAGAAATATGTTCTAATAATTGAGGCACCTCATCTAGCTCCCAATCTTGGAAGGGTCTTCCAAAACAAAGCTCCCAACATCCACCTCCACCCCCTCCCCTTCCCCTTAAATCTACCACTGTTGCATTCTTGTGGGAAGAAAGCCTGAAAAGTGTTAGGTAAACATCCTTCAACTTAATCTCCCCAACCCAACTATGACATGAAAATCTTATGCGTCTACCATTTCCAATGTGGATGTTGGTTCTAAGAATAAACTTTTCCCAACCTTTTCTAATGAATTTTCAAAGACTTATCTCATAAGAACCTCTCAACTTTGTAGTGGTCCAAACCCCTTCCACCTCCCCAAATTTTCCACGAATGACTTTTCTCCAAAAACTTTCCCTCGTAAAAGAGAATTTACATAATCATTAGCATAACAAGGCTTGATTAAGGCCCTCCAAGTGCCTTAGCCCTAATCATCCATGTTTTTTATCCTCACAAACCTCTGCCCAATTTACCAAGTGAAATTTCCTCATCTCTTTTATATCCCCTCACAAAAATTTCTTTCAAATTCTCTCTAATCTGGTTCTCACTTTCTTAGGGATTACAAAGAGATACATAAAATAGATCGGGAGGCTTAAGAGACTCTTAATAAGGACGAGTCTTCCACCTTTGGATAGGTATTATTTTTTCCATGCAACCAATTTCGTCTTAAATCTTAACTCTATTACATCTCAAACACCAATTGATCTATGAGGGGCTTAAAGGGGTAAACCTAGGTAAAAAGTAGGAAATCTACCCACTTTGCACCTAAACAAGATAGCAACTCTGTCCACATACTCCATGCCCCCTATCGAAATGATTACACTTTTTTGAAAATTTATTTTTAGTCTTAAAACCAACTCGAAGCAAGTGACAATCCACTTCCAATATTTCAATTGATCTTCATCATCCTCGCAAAAGAGAAGAGTATCATTTGAGAATAATAAGTGAGAAACTTGAAACCCTTCTCCCTCTTTACCTTCTATTTTAAAACCACTAATAAAACCTCCCTCCTCAGCCTTAGCAATTAATCTGTTGAATGCTTCTATAATCAAAATGAATAGGTAAGGTGAAAATGAGCCCTCCTACCTCAACCCCTTATATGTCGAGAAGAAATTTGTGGGAGTGTCATTAACTAAAATAATAATTCTTATCGCAAAAATGTAGAAGAGGATCCATTATCTCCATTTGGGGCTAAAACCCATCTTTTCTAAAACTGCAAGTAGGAACTTCCAATTTACATCGTCATAAGCTTTCTCTATGTCCAACTTGTAAACCAGCCCCACATTGGAACTCTGTTTCCACGAGTCGATTGTCTCATTTGCTACAAAGCATCCAAAATTTGTCTACCCCCTACAGATGCATTCTAACTATTCGAAACCACTTTGCGAATCACCTTTTCAGATTATTAGCTAGAACTTTATCAAGAATTTTATAGAGACTCCCCACAAGAATAATTGAACTGAAGTCTTATATGTCCCTTGCCCCTCCCTTCTTCGGGATGAGGGCTAAAAAAGTTTCCTTCAAGTTGCAAGCTATGATATTCTGTAAATGGAAATCCTTAAAAACCTGCATCACTTGCCCACTCACTATAGGCTAGTAAAACTTCCTGAAGGTTAACAAGAAACCATCCAACCCAAGAACCTTATCACCCCCTAATTCTAATATTGCTTTGGTCACCTCCTCCTCTAAAAACCAACACTTCAATCCCTCATTATCCTTGGAATCAATTCTCATAAATAACTCTGACGCTATATTAGGTCTTTGCGCTTGGGATTCTTCAAACATAGCTTTGAAGTATGAACCAATCCCTTCTTTGATCTCCTCCTCTTTTTCCAAGTGAATTTCCCTAATAATAAGGCCACAAATAAAATTTTCTCCTCTTCTCGTATTACTCATGTGATAAAAAAATCTGGTGTTATTATCTCCTTCATTTAGCCAAAGGGTCCTTGATTTCTGCCTTTAAGAAGTCTCTTCTAGGATGGCTAAATGACTATATTCATCTTTAGTTGTGCTTTAACTTCTCCTATCCTCTTCAGAGAGGAGCCTTAGCCATTGTACATTATCCCAGTAGTTTATTTGCTTTAAAGCAGCATCCTTCCTAGATGAAACATTTCCAAGCACCTCTTTATTCCATGAAGAAGAAGGAGAAGATGAAAAATAATAAGAGAGGAGAAGGGAGAAGAAAAAGTGTACCTTCTTGTGTGACTCCTTCAATGGGTGTTGCCTAAAATAAGGCAAGGCACCAGGTGTTTGCATCACACTGCCTTGTGCCTAGGAATGCCTAAAATGTGCCTTTCACAACTATAGGTATTTAAAATTAGAGTTTCTTTTATTGTTGAAAATGGGAGGGGAGAATTAAGTTTTAGTTGGACAAGTGAAGTGGAAATATCTTGCTAAGACTTTTTCCCCAACTTATTTGTCATTGCCAATTCAAGGGAGTCATAGGTAGAAGATATATGGGAGCAAGATGGGGAAGTGAGTCACTGAAGTCCATGTTTCTCAAAATCGTTTCATGATTAGGAGTTAGAGGTGGTAAAAGTTGCCTTGCAAAAAATTCAAAACCATTCGATAAGGTGTGATGCATAGAATAGAATGGCTTGGTCAATTTCAAGAAGTGGAAATTTGTCTATTAAAGTTTTCTATTCATTTTTAGTGCCATAGGGTTTAGAGGCTTTCCCATTTAAAGTTTGGAATCTATGGGTTCTAATGAGAGTTAGTTGTTTTGCATGGAAAGTAACTTAGGGAAGGATCTTGACATTTGACCATTTCAAAAGAAAAGGGGTGTTTTTAGTAACTAGATGTTATATGTGTAAAATAGAGGAGAAATCCATCGACAAAATTCTTCTTCATTGTGTTATAGCTAGAATTTTATCGTTGTTGGTTTTTTTCTTATTCGGGTTGTAGTGGATGATGATTTTTTCAATTAGATTGATGTTGCTAAGTTAGACTAGGGTTCAAGTAGGAAAAAGGCAATAGAAAGCTTGGTTAGCTACCTCGTTGTATCTTCTTTAGATGATTTCGTGTGAAAGAAATCAAAGGGCTTTTGAAGAGGTGGAAATCTCGAATCAATCACTTAAATCATTTTTTACACATGTCTTTATAAATTATGTTAGGCATCATATAAAAAGGAATACTATATTTTTAATAGATTTTGTTGATTGACTAGGAGCCAAGTCGATGTGGCCAAGTGTTATTTCCTTTGATTTCTCTCCTTTATTTGTTTTTTTCACTTGGTACCCTCTATATACTTCCTATGTACATTGGTGCATCTTAGTCATTTCCTTTTGTATCATCTTCATTTTCCTATTTATAGTGTCTTTTTGTGTGCTTATAAAAAAGATTAATATTATGGAAAATTGTAGTTACTCAAAAAAGGAGTTTCATACATAAGATACAATTATACTACTAGTTAAAAGAAAATACTATCTCAAATAGTGGTTTAAATTCTTAATAAGCATCTTGTAAAAGGATGGGAGGTTGCAAATTGCACTTTCACACCTTATCCAAAAACACAATGATCTCTAAGTACTCCAATCCTTGATAAGAACATTCATCAATTTTATTTTTTATTTTTTTGATAAGAAACAACAATGAATTAAATTAAAAAAGGGTTTAAGAAGTGCAAAAGAAATATGAGGAATCCTCCCAAAAAAGAGAGTTAAACATAATGAATATCAGAAGAAAAAAACTATTTGGTAATTACATAAAGTAATCTCTTCTTACTAGTCTACACCCTTGGAGCTACACACCACTAGCCAATCTAGTTGAACCACATTAAGGGGAATGCCCTTAAAAAACGTGGTGTAAGAAGCCCAAAAAGAAGCAAGGAAGTGAATGTTATCCCATAGAACCTCTTAATTCCTTACCTTATCCTCAAATATCCTAGTATTTCTTTCCTGTCACACGACCCAAATTAAAGTAACATAGACAATTTGACACAATACCAGGCCTCTCTTGGATCTTCTTAAACCCTTATAATTGATGGTCATCATGTCAAAAATGCTCCTCGAGGGACCCAATCCATCTTAGCTATTCAAAATAATATGTCCACAACCCCATCATCAGAGGACAATGTAAGAAGATATGGTTTGCTGATTCTCCATACTTCATACACAACTTATAGACATCAGGACTGAGAGCTTTATAAGGCCTTCTCAATTGTAGCAAGTAATTAATATTTACCTTCTTGTGTGCCACTGACTAGACAAAGGACTTGACCTTAAAATGGACTTGAGATTCCAAAAACAAAATTAGTAGGGAAAGCTGGAGATGAATAAAAAAGGTGGGACAAGGCTAGAAAGAAAGACTTGACTATACATAACCCTGAAGAAAATAAAAGACCAGGATCTCGCATCTGAAACAAATGGGGTTAAGGGCAAACAAGCAAGAGAAGAGATGAGGCTTTTTAATTCTTCTATCTCAGAATCAGAGAGGTTACAACAAAAATTAAAGTTCTAAGAAAAGGGATGAGTAGACCCAAGAATTGAAGAGATGGGAAGATTTTTAACTATGACTATTTTGAATAGTCTTAGAAATTAGGATCCCAAATATTGGTCCCCCCACCACAAGTCTTCCTAAAAACGCATTCTCTCCCTATCTTGTACCATAAACCAAGTGTATATGGTAAAATCCTGAAAAAAAAATTGTAGCCTCTCAAGGGCAATGATGTGACCATCTGACTATAGTGTTGGCATCCCATTCATTAGTATGTGTCTCAAATATGCTAAGAATGACCTGATGCCACAGAGCATAACTCTCCCCCTTTTGCCTTTAATTTATATACTAAATCCCAACTAATAAGATGGTCTCTCTTGTACTCCCCATCCCCTAACCAAAGGAAATCCCTTTGCAATCTCTCGATTTTTTCGACTACTATAGCGGGAATCTTGAACAATGATAGAAAGTAGCTAGGAATGTGGGATAGGCATGAGTGGATAAGAGTTATCCTTCCTCCTAAAGATAAATAAGCCCTTTTTCACCCATCTAATCTTTATGAGATTCTCTTAATCACTAGATCCCAGAATCCACAAGCTTTTAGGTCCCTTGCCACCCGAGAGGAAGACCCAACTAGGGTATTGACCAATTAGAAGTCTTGCAATCAAGAGTCAAAGCCAACCTAGTGAGATGATCTTGATCAAGATTGATGCCAAAAAGGGTACTCTTGTCAAGATTGACCTTGAGTCCAGAAATTTGCCCAAACACTAATAAAATAATCTTACGAGTTTGTAGTTCTTCCACACATGTGCTACAAAAGATGATGGTGTTATCTAAAAATTGCAGATGGGACACCCTTATTTTATTCCTACCTACACTAAAGCCCTCCAACAAACTTCTCTCTACTACTCTTAGCATCATCCTACTCAAAACATCAGCTATGATAATAAAAGGAAAAGATGATAGAGGATCCCCTTGTCTTAATCCTCTAGTTGCCTTGACCCACCATTCGACATTTCCATTTAGTGAGACTGCGAAAGAGACCAAGGACAAGCAACCTCTTATCCAAGTCCTCCATCTAGGACTAAACTCCTTCCTCTCCAATACATGGTCCAAAAAATCTCATTCCACATGATCATATATGCCTTTTCAAAACCAATTTGGAAGACTACTCCTTCCTCCCCTAAGCGTCTTCGCTCATCCACTATCTCATTAGCTATCAAAATTGCATTCAAGATTTTCCTCCCCAGAACAAAAGCTCCTTGATTAGAATGGATAGTTTCATGTAGTACACTTCTTAATTGCCCTGATCAGACTTTTTTTATTATCTTGTAGAGACATGTGATCAAGCTAATAAGTGTAAAGTTTGAAACTTTTTTTAGGCACTAGTGCTACGAAGGTGACATTAGTGCTTTGATTAATTGTCTCACTCCTATGAAACTTTGCGAACAACCTTACTAAGTCCTCCTTGATCACATCCCAACATTCTTGAAACAGTGCAATGGTAAAACTATCAGGCCTCGGCACCTTATCCCTATCCAACTGAAAGATGGCTTTACAAATATCTTCTTCAGTGAATAGGGAGTCCAACCTATAAACACTCTCTACTGAGATGGGGGAGCAAACTAAGCCTTCTATTCTCCAAGACTTTCCAAGACCCTCTATTAGAAACCCACCTAAAGAAGAAAACTCAACTCTAATCGAGCATTCTATAAAAAGGTTAGGGGCCTCACTAGGCATGTTGGGTAGGGATTAAGGGAGTTAATACCCTCAGATACTTGGTTCAAACAAGGTAACTGGGACTCCACAACATCTGGAATGGGACTGCTAACAAAATATTCACATAGAGCACCATCATCATTTTTGGGCAGAGCATGATTAGAAGAAAACAAAGGGGGATGTGCTTAGACAAAGGATAAGAGAAAAGCTGAAAATGATGTCTGAGATAAGGAAAATGAAGATACCTTTGTTTTCCACTACCATCAAACCACAAGCCCCCACTAAGAACCGCCATTTTTCTTTGTTACTGGAATAGAAGGAAAAACTAAGACCGAAGAGCCATAATTAGCAAAACCCCTAACTCGTAGTCTCCTCTGCCTGCAATGTTAGAAAATGCACAAAATTTCACCTTTTGCTCTAACTGAATAGTTGCCTTATGTGAAGACCTTTGTTGAATAAGGCATTCACTGTTACTTGTATCACCACCTGTTGATAAAGCCCCTTTCCCATAACATCTTCTTCGGAGCCCTAATTGACATTTAGAAATGAGAGGACTCGGACTAAACCTTTGTGCCTTCTATGCTCCCACTTCAAAAGCAGTGTCCCATGGTGGAACATCTTGTGCTGAAGTAAAAACATCCTGCAATAAAGGTCTGCTTCGTCTTCAAAACCCTTGTTGGCAACCAGAGATTAAAGGACTAAGCCTTTTCCACAACTTTTTTTAACCAATTTTTAGCACACAACCCCCTAGTTGAGAAGAAGAGGCCTCTAAGACTATTGTCCCATTTACGATTGAAATAGGCAAAAAGGAGTCTTCTCCATGTAAAGAGCACTTCCCAGCTTTAGGTTTATCTCCATCTAACTCTTGGCCCAAAATCATTAAAGGGATTTCATTTAATTTATTTCCCCTCTCCCGACCTACTTTTGCTTCCACCAAGGACCTGGGTTCTTGAGAAAAATGGGTCCTTCCCTTTTACACAATATTTGAAGTCTGGTACCATTCCTCCATGGTTGAATGGGCCTTACCCCTTCTGGCGCAATCTTCACCAACTAACCTTGACCCAAAGGTCCCATTACTCTCTTTATTTGAATTCAAATTAAAAAGAGATGAGGTTTGGATATAGTTGTTCCCCACAAATGCACTCCTCTTGCAACGTGTTCCCTTAAAAGCATTCTCACGCTTTTGACTTTCTACTCTACCTTGAATTATGCCAAAATCCCCATTGAAAGACCAACCATTGGCCATTGGATTAGCCTTCTTAACCATTCTTTTGCCACCTCTTCATGAGTGAAACTCAAACCTTCCCCGCGTCGACTCACCCATTCTTCTAACCCGCATTTCATCTTCAGCTCCAGCTACTACAACTAAGATTGTAAAAACCCATCCCCCATCTTTCACCTCAATCAAATCATGAAGAAATGTACGTTACTTCATTGATATCCTCACCCTTGCCTTTGAAAGATTAAACAATTTAATAGTTCACCAATCAATCTCTACCACTATCTCTCACTGCTCCATAATTTTCTTCAGATGTTCCTCAAACCATAAATGGAAGGGCAAACCCCATAATTATGTCCATCTTCCTCTGAACTTCCCCAAAAATTTTGTGTTTTCTCTAGGAGACCACCTTCTCAATTGGACTATGTACTTTTCCTTGACCTTGAAAAACCTTAACTCTTGAATAAAGGAAGCTTCTTCAACTATTTATACAAAAAATAAACTTTTTCTGACAGATAAAGGGATAATAGTCACCATGCCTTTCTACCTTAAGAATCTCACCAGAGCATGACCAACCTCAGTCCAATCAACAAAAGATGTGGCACATTCACAAACCATTGCTCTCATCCATCTCCCAATTGGAATAAGACCTCCTCTCCTCAGTCCTTCCTCTTTGACTACACTCACAAAGGATTGGTACATAGGACCCACATTTTTGTATTTTATACTTTCATCCATGTACTGTTTTTCCTTTTTAGCTATATTTGAGGAGGGGGACCACCAAAATTGAAGAAATAGCATTTTTTTAGTTGCTCTCAACCCTTGCCTTGCTCGCCCTTAGGGATTACGAGAAAATTAAAATTTATTTTGGAGACAAACTTCGAAAGCTTGATAAACCTACCATAATTGTTGAAGCAACCTCACTTAAGTGAACTCTAGAATTTCCTTTGTATTTTTTTGTTGAAACCCATGTAACTCTTCAACTCAATAGTCTTCACTAAATGTTCAATCAACAAGTGAACCTCTTCCTTCTCGAAGCATAAAGAGAAAACAAAGCCTTTACTATAATCTGAAAGTGAACACCAAGTACCTCCGAACTCAGCTTCAAACCTAAACCTCTAAAGTCTTCTTTTCCACAAAGAAGATTAAGATTTAGGCCCTTTAGATAGCTTGCCAATCTATTTTATGTCCTTGTTCACTATTCCTAGATTGGCAAAATTGATATTAAAGAAGATTTAGAGGGATTTTTTATGGGGAGGGCGGGATTTAGAGAAGAAAGTACATTTAGTCAAGTGATCAACTATTTGTAAGGCAAAGTCAAGAAGAAGACTTAGGGTTTGATCTCTTTCGTTATTCAACAAAGCCCTCTTTTGTAAGTGTTGTTAGCGTTTTGCAAGTGAAAGGGATTCTCTATGGAAGAAAATCATTAAGGGAAAGTTTGGGGAGGAGGAAGAAGGGTGGTGTGGACCCGCATTTTTCACGTGCGTCCCCACTCGATTGGCGAGACTCGTTTTTTATTTGAGAAAAAATATTTAGTTTTGGAAAAGTTGGAGCCGCCACTTATTTTATTTTTATTTTGAAGGGAAAATAAAATGAGAAAGAAAAACCCTAAAATATGACTCCATAATTTTTGGAAAAGGCATGTCTTTGAAAAACCTGAGTCTAGGTCCGGGGATCAGGTTACTTATTCGGAAGGTACCTCTAGGAGGTAGCACCCCTCTAAGCCCTATAAAGGTCTCTACTGACTAAGTTAAGGGTAATGTGGCAATTAATTGATTAATTGTGGATACCTAAGTAAGTTAGGTGATTTCAAATATTGCATGCCTAACAAGAAAACCAACCATAAGAGAGAGTCGAAGCGCGTACCTGAACGGCTTCTTAAGCGCTATCATAAAACATGAGAGGTTAGCTTGAAAATATGACACATGGTATGTATTTTCATCAAAGATGATCAAACAAGCATCAAGGCAATCAATTATGGCATCAAACATGGTCATGTCTCATGAGAACATACACATTCATAGAATTTTAGGGTTGTGGGGTAGAAAGGGCGTACCTGATTAGCAAGCATCCACATCTCTATGGGAAACAAGGATATCTCAACAATAAATATAAAGTGAATTCAAGTACTTCATCAAGAAGAATCAAAAATCATCATATCAAGCAAACAGTATTGAAGTGAGTGTTATGAATGTGGGGCCCCCACCAAAGCCCTAATTAATTTTGCATGAGTTGATTCTATGAATTCCATTGTTTGGAATCATGAATTTTATTCATGCTTAAGGAAAATCAAGAAAATCAAGAAAATGGTTGAAAGTCAAAGAAAATAGTGAAAGTGCATGCCAAGAAGAAAAATGGCATCAACGAGCTTGTTAAAATTTGGATCTTACTACTTAAGGAAGGATTGAAGATGTTTCTTTAAAGTAAGGATTATTTGGATAAAAACAATTTGGAAAAGCACAATTTAAAACATGTAGAAGCATGATGAAGACGAGGGGTGTAGGAGGAAGAGGAGAATGTACACCAGGATGGCCATTTTTAGAAGGCAGTCTAGGGACGTGATCATGACTTGCATTGCTGGTGGTCGTAGATGCTGCTGTTGTTCCCTTTGAATTTTTCCCTTCTACTCTCTCGCATGCATTTAAGTGTTTTGCATCACTATGTTCTTGAGCTCTTCCTCATTTCTTGAAACCCTCCTGCATAAATCCCTGAAACTGGAGTCAGCTTCTGAAGATAACCCTAGGTCACAATCAAAATCCATAAAGTCAATTTCCTTCTTCTCAAGTCTTTCTGCGTGCCCATATTCAAAAGTTAACAGCTTTACTTCCTCCTCAAACTTGGAACTCAAGCGAATTCGCTCGGGTCCTTTGCAACAGATGAAACAACACCGGGCTGTTAATTCCTCAATTTATGTCATTAGCGAGCATTGAGTCATCACAGGTAAAAATAGCTCTTCTATGTCAGTGTACTGATCTACTTGTAACATCTCAATTTTCTTTGACAGGTCTTTTTTTTTTTTTTGTGTCTGAGGTTGTGGTTCAGTTTCTTTATTTGTTCTATTTCTGTATATCCCAGAACAGATCTTGCAAGGATTGAGTGGATTCTAACCTCTCTGCCAATTCAGGATTTTCCCAACTGCAGTTTTATTTTTTATAATTCTCTAACTCCTTTGCTTCATTTTCTAAGTCAAACTTGGACACCACCACTTATTTCAATCTTTGAGGTCCAATTCCATATCTGAAGGTAGAACTTTCTGTTCCTGCTGCAATTGAGACTATGAATTGTGTAACTTCTGGGGAGTCATCTCAGTTCGAAAGAATTGCAGGTGTTCAGTTCCTGCTGCAATTGAGACTACGAATTATGCAACTTCTGGGGAGTCATCTCAGTTCAAAAGAATTGCAGGTGTTCATTATGTGCAAGGGTCTGAAGTTGTTGCAATCCTTCCAACTTCCTGACAAGCTCGACAGTGTTGAAGGAATTCTTGAGAAATCTGGAACATATTTGTGAGTAATCTTGGAAACAATTGGGCAATCTGTAGGTTCTTCACTTGCTCTCTTCGCTGAGTTACCCCATTCTCTGATATCTAGACCTGCCACCTCTTATTTGCTTGGAGATCATCAACAAAAGGACAATCAAGGTAAAGTGAGCCAACTGATTCGTATTCATGTTGGTCAGGTGCTAACTTGCTGGTGTATTCTTTCAAACTAAGCGAGCTTGTTGGTGTGTTCTATTGGACCGGACGACGCTATATTTACTCTCAAATTTAGATCTTTTAATCTGAGTTTAGAATTAGTAGCGTCATTGGAAAGAGTAGAAGGCGACTCATCATCAACTGAAAATAGTAGGGAATGCAGACAGGAGGAATTCCATAGAACCTGAAGAAACCTTTCTCTAGGTTGACCCAACAAGTTGACAGGGATATCTCGAATGTGTTCCTCCTTTTGAGACATATTCTTTATGAGAAAACAGGCGTGAGCAGAAAGAGTAGATTCTCTGATCTCAACTTCATTTCCGGTATCAGATATTCGATCCTCCAGTCATGGTACTGTTGTTTCAACAATTCACAAGCAAATAACAATACGCTACGACTCTTCAATTGTCGAATAACCAGTAGATTTGCCTGATATTTTATCAATGGTGGAATGAGGTTCCTTCTCATGGGCATCAGAAGCCAACTTGTTTTCTGCAACTGGTGGGATGAACAAAGAAGCATGCTCTCAGGTTGGGTCAGGTACAAATCCAACTGCATTTCCTTCCATAGTTTCAGAAGAAAATCTAGAATGGGGCTTTTAGACTTTGTCAACTGGTCCATTTTGAATGATTCCCTTCAGAACCTTGCTTTCTCTGTTCTGTCTCCTTTTCTGTTCCGGCTCAAAATTTCAACTGTACGATGGTGTGATGCATTTGATTCTCATCTGAAGGAAAGAAAAGAATTTGTATGTGATTCTATTCATTTATCAAGAACAGGCTGATGATCAATCCTGAAATCCAACCATTTCCAGATAATTCAAACTCTACTACAAGTTGATCGTTCCCTTTTTCGATTGGAAGTTATCCTCAGATACCTTTCATTTTCATGAGTAGTTTATGCACCAAAATTATCGATGACAGTGTTCAGGAAGTAAGGCTCATCATGGGAAGTCTTTCTCTTGTAAGGCTTAATTATTCTCTAGTTGCAGCTTCATCCAGGGCATCAGTAACCCTTTTCTTGACAAAGATCACCATCCTCATTGTTACCTCTTTCACTGCATATCTCATTTAATAATTGGTGTCGTCATCTTTCTGAACAAAACCAGAAATGATGGTAGTCCAGGAATCTACATTGCAGATTGGCATTCACAAAAACTCCTTCACAGCTTGATCATTATCCCTGCATTTGGCATACAAACCAATGGTGGCAGCCCCCACAAAAAAAAAAAAGTCTTCTTTTCAGTCCCAAACCAATCATCCTCTGTATTCCGGCCATATAGGAAGCCTTTCCGATTGTAAATCTCGAACAGCATTACTCATAACCTCCAGTTCTGAACTCTCGGGGTACAGCCTCTTCATTAAGCATTTGTTGTTTCCTTCCCCCACTGACATCACAGTGGTTTTTGCTCTTTGCATGAAATGAACAAATTATTGATATTAACCTCAAAGCAACAGCGCCCCCCAAGACTATGGCTAGATCAGGAACATCAAACTCAATCCCTCCTTGATCATCAAAAACAATATTGAACTTAGTATGGTTTTCAGGGCCTAAGCTTACAATCCCTTAAAGAACCCTGACACCCTCTCTCTATTCCAAATAACGTAAGGAACACTGTGTCCTGCTTTATGGGACTTCTATGGAGCTTTTTTTTTTTGGCTTCATCATCATTTGAGTCTGCTGCTTGAATCATATTTGAATTAATTTCCTCCACCGCTAGGAGTTTTTGGTGTAAATCAATGCCAATATATTCTTCAAGAATCATATCAGCTTTGACGGTCAGTTTTCCTTGTTCAAGTAATCAAACAAATTGCCCCACATAAATAGAGAATGTCACCAGTCCAGCAGTGTCATTCTTGTTAGCACAACTTTCCTCAGCAGCTGGTGGAGTTTGATGACGTACTGCTATAATTGCTGCTACAGGTAATGAAATGACTCATTTATCTCTACAAGAAAAAAAAACACTCTAAATTTCGAGTATGCTGCACCCTTCCAACTGGACTGTACTGGTGATTGGCACGGATTCCATCAATGTAAAAGAAGGGCATGATGAAAAGAAGCTATAAGCTTTTTTTAATGATTTTATCTTGACTTCCCTCTGTAGAATTCCCAACAGTAAGCTTCATTGTTGTCATTGTTGCATTAAGAAGCTCATTTTCTTGATGCCTAACACTGAAAGCCATGCTATTTTCAATTTGATTCCAGATATTAACAGCAGAACGTGAAAGAACATCCTCAAAATCTCCAGCTCCATGGATCCCTGGAAGCAGCTTATTGGAGTGGCATTTCAAAAGCTAAACTGCGATTTTGGTTGACTTCAGATTTCTATGGATATAAACCTCCAATAAATTAGCAAATATAGCATCTTCCAACCCTTGAACAGTTTTCAGCGTAACATTCAGATCAGTAGTGCCAATATTAGAGATTGCCTCCAGTCTGAGTTGAAAAGGCAGGCCGAAATCATCGAGAAACATCAATGAAACAATCTTTTCAATGACAATGTAGTCGTAGCTCAGTGCCTTCTCAGATTCATGAAATCTATCAATGAATGAGCCAATCTGCACCAATGCCTTCAATGCTAGTTTCCATAATAATGCTTTGTTGAAATCCTCAACGATAACTGATATAAATGTCTACAGAGCATTCTCAAATATGGATTTTGGTATTGGTAAAAATTTCCCTGGGAAAGTAACCAGAATCTGCAAACCTTTCACCCCAGAGTAAATATCTGTCTCATAAACATCTTTGTTTGTGCTTGCATCTAATGCAAAACTGAAGGCCTTCATTTATAAACTTGAAGAGTTATGAAGCATGCAGCTCCATGATTCTTGTGCTGAAATAGATTTTGATGTGAGTTCTTCAGAGGCAACCACCAAATCTCTGCATGCAGCAAGGAACTTAATGTAGAGATAAAAGGCTCTAGATTACGGCAAAACCTTGATGCAATGTATTTTTCATCAACATTCGAAACAGACATTGGAATTTTCTGTAGGCTGGCAGAATTATTGGCAATTTCGACATCAGAAATTGCAGTAAGACTAAATCTTGACTTGCACCTCTTCCTTCATCTCATGGAAACAAACTGAGAGGTTTGGACATTAGGATCTGCACTTTTTCCATAGAACTGGAGCACCTTTTCAGAAGTCCCTTCTTTGGTCCCAGGAAAAGACTTTAGAGCTTCAACAAGAAAAGTCAGCAACTCGTCGGCCAGATGCAATCATCCTGCTGTGGTCTTTTTGCATTTGAAAACATGTCCTGGAGTAAAGCTTCTCTGGTCAAATAAGGTCTTTGTCCAAAAAGCTTTTGTACAGGGTATTCGAGAATTCAACTGCTTCAAGTCTCTTTAGTATATAACAATCAGCCAAGGCTTAAAAAAACGAAGTTGCATCTCCTAATGTTCCTTTCCCCAAGGTTAAGATCTCCAGATTCCTTAAAGAAGACATTGCTGTCACAACCAGCGAGTGAATTGAAGGAGCACCAAAAAATAAAACATTCACTTCAGTGGCATTCGGATATCTACGGCACATATCCTCAAACTATTCTTCAGACATGTTCTGATTTTCAAGATTCAGACACCTCCAGAAGTCTTCATGAGAACTACCAGCTCGCCACTACTTATAGACTGTAGCAGCTCGACAAAGATTAATATAGTCCAAGAAAAAGGAAACCATGTGCAATAAGTCATCTGTAAGGTCCATCTGAACTTCTAAATCTTCCATTTTTGAAGTACTAAATCCACCTCCTTCCTTGTCTCTCCCACTGGGAGTGCAGCTATGGAGGCGTCCTTGTACTGACCAAGTAAAGAAGCAGAAGAATGCATGTTTGTTCCCATTCTAAGCCTGTAACCCATCTCCTCGATAATGGCAAGTTGGTCATCAGCAATCATCTTGACATTGACTCCAAGTTTGAGAACTTTGCGGATGGTTTCTGCACTGTCATGCCTTGGAAAATCGAACAGGGGCAACGGACCAACAAACTGTCATGGACTGCCCAGACTCTTTTTACACTTGCCATCAGCATCAATGTTGTTCAAAGCAGCCTTCTTGTCCCCTGGACTGAAAGGAAGAAAGGGCACTTCTCTGATATCAGCTCGGGCCTCTTTCAAGTCAGCGAACATCCCGACAATGGTAGCATCAATGGCATCTATGATTTTCAGTCCCAGAAGCTCTTGCAGCGAGCAAGAGCACATGTTCCTTATCAACACCCTACCATCTCTTCAATAGCAGTCATCCTCTTGGGGATGGCGCCCTGCTGAGACAGTCTGTGATTCAATATCCATTGTCACCATTCCTTCCAATTTATAAAGTAGCTCATGAACTATGGAGGCCATGAAACTGTAAGTGTCATCCAATATACGAATCTCCTCGGGCGCGTCTATATCAGTCAGTGAGCTGACATTCCGAGTGGCCTTCTCTTGCCAAAAAAAATAAGCCATTCGACCACAGAAGCCTTAGTTGTGAAGACGTATCTTTGATAATATGGCATTAAAACAAGAAGGTGTTCCTCAAAATACAAGAAGCAAACTGGAGCCATAAAACCAATTTCTTTACTCCGTCTGGCATGGTGAGTATCTTCCAAAGCTCCATAGTCCTTCAAGATCAGTGAAAGTTCTTCCTGAACAGCAACAGAACTGTTTGAAGGCTATTCTGATCTCTTGATTATACGAAGTATCTTAATGAATTCTTTTCATGGGGAGTCCTTATTAAAGCTTTCTGATTCTTCAAGAAACATTTGGGATGTCTTGGTATGAGGATGCCTGCTGTGTAGTGACCTTGTTTTCATAAGAAAATTGGCTGCATCCACTATATAAATAAAGAGGAATGCCTTGGCATTGGAGGACATGAAACCTTTAAATCAAATAGATACCCTAGAAACTCGTCTCTCTAAGTTGACGCCTTGTATCTTCATTAATTTGAATAAACTCAATGCCTTTGACTGCCCACATTGTACATATCCCGAAATCATTAAGTTCCATGCAATAGGGTCTTTGTGGGGCATTTTATCAAACAACTTTTGATCAGAGGTGAAATCTCCCATCTCGACACATATACTGACCATTGCAGTCTGAGGCATCAAACCCAGCTCACAAATTGATGAAGACAACCAATAGCAGGTAGCCAAGCCACTCAATTTCGTGCACATATAAATTGAACCCCTTTTGAACATGCGAGTCATGCTCAAACCCATATTTCAGCACGGCACCCTGTACGAACAAGTTGAAGCTTTCGCACGAAAAATGCGAAGTTGAATACATCGCTCATCACTGATTCCCCCGTCCAATCATCCTCCTCTGTTTTCTTCTCAAATTTAATCTCTGATTCTGTGACCCACAGGTGCAAAACTCCTCTGCCATATTTGCTATCATTCCCAAATTCGTCGGAAAACTTGGCACCATTAAGCTCACCTCTCATATCGACTCTTCCGCCATCCTCCAATGCAACCCAAATACAAAGGCAAGGATTCGAACACCGTGCGGAGAAAGGGATATTGAACAAGTAAAATAAAACACAGCAAAACTTGGAGAAGGAAGAGAATAGGAGATATTGGTTAGTAGACATAAGTAGCCCCCCACTTCAAATTTTAATCCATGGGCTGATAATGGTGGGAATAGAGCAGAATAGGATTTAAACAAAAAAAACGAACATGATCACATTCAGGCATGGAGTCATGAATTTCAGACGACATCAATGACACATAAGAGAATCAGAATCCAAAACAGGGCAAACAAGTGAGTAACCAATCTCAACAAATCAATTTGTGGCCCTTTTCGTCCACACCAATCAACGGTATATTAAATATTCAGAGACAAATGCACGGAGAAATCGAATATGGGTAATAATTCCAAGAATGACGAGAAGCATACCTGGGCAGCCTTGGTTGCAACTGCTCTCTTTTCCAATTCCTTTCTGCTTTTCCTCTAGACGATCAAAGAATCTCCTCTCCTCCCTCTCTAAACTCCAATACGTGCTCCCCACCAAAACGAATCTCCTCCCACAATAAAAAAAAAAAGGCCTTGTTTCTTTCTTCTCTCACGTGTATATATCCCCTCAAGACCTAAATTTGTTTCCTAAAAGGAAAAATTCTCCTCCTTCTTTTCTTCTTCTCTTCTTTTTTAAATCTTCCAATCAAAAGCAATCTTCCCAATTTCAAATTCCCCTCCAAAACCTTCCAAGGAGAGTCCCACCTTCCTTAAACTCCAATGGTAAGTTTCCTTGCAAAAACATGAAATTCTTGAAGTTAAATAATTGAATAAACGGATAGGCAAGTAAATAAATTAGGAAACGGTAAAAATAAATAAATAAAATAAAATAAAATAAAAATAAACCAATAAACAAAAAAGCCGAGTCCAAAAGCCATGTAACCATGCAAGTCATACAAGTCACGTTAAAAGTGTCCAAATGGGCCAAGTGTGCCTAAACGGGCCTATAATGAGACTAAGTGGGCTTAGGGTGGTGCCTAACGGGCCAAGTGTATCTAAAAGCTATCCTAAAAAAATAAGAAAAGCCTAAGTCTAAGTTAGAGCTGCCAAAGGTCACAATAAGGGATCAAATAATCCCTTAACCAAAGTCTCCAAGGTGACTCAGAAAAAGGTAAGTGGTGAGTAGTACTGGGCCACCAAGGAACTACTGTGGAGCACTGAAAACGAACTTAAAGACATGTGTTAAAGGGACAAAATTGAGGGTCTACAGTGGACACCAAGAGTGGTGAGAGATTCCTATGGAGTTGGGGTTTGGAAAGATATTGAGAAGCACTAGGAGCTTTTTATTTCTATAATTTCCTTTTCGGTGGGTAATGGGAGGAAGGTAAAGTTTTGGAAATATAGGTGGTGTAGTGAGGAGCCTTTATACGAGATTTGTCCATCTTTGTTTGTCTAATCTGATTCCAAAGAGGAATGAGTAGCTAATCTATGGGAGCAAAGATGAGAAGGTGGCAATTGGAATTTATGTTTTGTTAGGAACCTAAATGATTAGGAGAACACTTTCTTTTTTTACTTCAAGAACATTCAGTGAAAATGGATCAAGAGGATAGAGTGGTTTAGAAGGGTGGGAACAAAGGGGTCTTCTCTGTTAAGGAGCTTTATTCTATGTCAGAGACTAGTGGTACAACCCTTTCCCTTTAAAAATAGTGTTGAACCCTCGGATTCCTTCAAAGGTGAGCTTCTTCACTTAGGAGGCTTGTTTGGGAAAGGTTTTGACCTTGGATCGGCTTCAAAGAAGATGGTGGACCTTGGCCTATAGATGTGCTTCATACGAACTGGAGATAGAGACCATAGATCATATCTTTCTTCATTGTGACAAGGCGAGATTATTATGGAAGCCATTGTTCTCCATTTTTTGTGTTCAGTGGGTTATTTCTAAGACAATTACGAAAACCCTCCTAGAGTGGAATGGGACTTTTATAGAGAAAAGGTGCATTAAGGCTCGGAGAGCAACCCTTATTTGCATTTTATGGACACTTTGGAAGGAAAGAAACAAGATATTTTTTATAGTGAGGAATTGTCAAATCAAAGGCTAAAAATTTTATTCCTAAATTGTTTTCCTATGTGGGTTAGGGTGTATATAGGCAGTGGGTATATGCATTTGATTGATTTCATAGAGTAGTTGGGTATTGGGTGAGGAAAGGAGTATTTTTTTTGTACCCTCTTTTCTACTATTTGATTGTTTTACTTGTATACGACCTGTATGCTCTTGCACTCTTTTTGCACTTTTTTAATACAATTTCTTACTTATAAAAAAAATAAGTCTTCCTTTCCATAGAGAACCTTTGCATCCTCATTCTTTTAGAAATCCTTCTCTCAAACTTTTCCCTATATAGAAATCATATTTGATAAGGTTTTTTTGTAATTGTTCGTTGGGAGGACTCCTCTTCCTTCTCATGTTTTCATAAAAATGTATATATAACATATATAAAATTTAACTTTATAGAACCCAGTGGAAGCAATATCCCCGCAAAGTACGTGTACCCAATAAACCTCTTGGAGTTGTACACCAAGTTCTAGTCCAAAAATATAAAGACTGACAGGAGTCTTTATGCAGGCTTCAGTAGTAAAGCCCAAAGAGGGGAAAATAGCTTAACCAAATTCTAAATTGCCTCCACCATCACCCATCTACTATTTTGGGTAAGCCTCCTTGTAAACCATCAAAATGAATATGAAACTTTGAATCTTAAATAGTATACTCCTTGCTCCACCCTAAAACCCCTATTTCATTATCCCCCTTAT
Source organism: Vitis riparia (assembly GCF_004353265.1). NCBI lineage: Eukaryota > Viridiplantae > Streptophyta > Magnoliopsida > Vitales > Vitaceae > Vitis > Vitis riparia. The sequence goes on from NC_048447.1 coordinate 4,651,438, forward strand.
TCCAGGTAAAGGTGACAAACTAGTCAACACTTCTTAGAATGTCTGGTGTGAATCCTTTTCTTCCAATGGCCAAGGAGAAATCAACTATTTCATCATTGTCCCAACTTTTTTTTTCTCAAGTTGGACCTGATTTACCTATATTATGAACTCCCTTGATTATTCAATGACTTCCAAGTCATTAAATAACAACAGTTCTAAGGAATTATATCAATCTAAATCACCTAACATAAATTATATAATAAGTTGGATAGAAAAAATAAAAGCAAATTTGTATAAGTGTACACCATTTGATAAGACTAGGATTCACAATACACAAAGCTATAAAAGCCTCTACATTTCAAGTCCAATAAATTACAAACCATTTTATACATATATACATACATACATCTATAAACATTTACAATATTAAATAAAGAAAACAAAAGGAAAACTAATGAAAAGCTTAGGTGAATGCCACAAAAAATTATTATTCAAGTGTACGCACGGAGTTCCAAACAAGTTTGTCTGTCCTGCAAAACCAATTAAACCAAAATCAACAAATGGAAAAAGTACGAATTGAACTTAGAATAGAATTAAAAGTCATTTCCATAAAACCATTTCATCCTTACAGGGAAGCATATCTTGAGCATTTGTTGATTAAATATTTGTGCCAATCTACCAAGTTGGAAATAATAGATGCTATTTATTTTTCTTCTTTTTTCATATTTTTTCCACCTCCATTTTTTTCTTATAAGCAAACAAAAAGTTAAATTAAAGAAGTATCGAATAAAAATTGCCACAACAAAAGTACACAAGATGTATACAAGGAAGGCTCAAGGGTAAAAGAAAAAGAAAGAAGAGAAAAGAATGAAACCCCTAGCCACTACCTAATGCATCAATGAAAACCAAGAGCATAATATTGGTATTTGCCTAAAAACAAATGTTGTTATCCATGGGAACAATATTCTAAATATATATTAAACATCTTTCTCACCTTTGTCCTCAATCAATGCCATCTCTAGCTTCTTTACATATAAATTACTCTACTTTCTTAAGCCATCACTCATTTTTTTGCAGAATATAACACACCATAATTTGAAATTGTTATGATAGAGCCCTTAAAAGCATGACATGACGTAATAAAATTTGAATTCATTATTTATTTAATGATGTTCTAGTTTCACTTTTATCTATCCTCATTCTATGTAGTATACTTTATGAGCATTGTTGCCCACATCTTTTCCATTGTACATGACTTAGGTGAATTAGGAGTTGCATAGAAGATTTAAATCATGGGTTCCTTGTAAATAGATGACTTGTTCACAACCGGTTCATGGGTCTAGGAAACCCATTAGAGATTGTAGTGCACTACCTCCTAATTGGAGGGATGGCTAGTCTTAGCTATCGAGATGGGTTTCCCATGGTGAGTGCACTAGTGTGTATGGTTACACATTGGACAGGAGCTACGATGAGTCATGACTTAAGGCTATCAAGCAGTCATGACCTCACCAAACTACTTCATTGTGTTGTCTCTCAACCTTGAGATAATATTGAGCTTATGCTAAAGTTAGTAATGACTTTGACCTACAGGTGAGATTGTAAGTTGATCATATATTCCCTATAGATTGGGTCATTGTTGATGGAAGTCGGTAGCAATAGGTATTCTCAATAGAGGCACTATGATATCTCTTAGGATTGAGATAGTGTGTCCCCTTGGGTAATCCTAAGGAGGTGTGTTCATGGAAACTATGGCCATAGTAGTTCCTTAAGTAGAACTTGACATAAGCTCTTTTGAGAGGTAAGATATGTCAATTAAACACACAATAAGAGGATTTGTAACCCAAGGATGGTAGAGGTAGTCTTGAAAGGCTAATAGCTTTAACCTTGGTAGACTACGGGCACTAGTTTATGGGGAGACTGAACACAATGGATAGCAGGTGACGGACCTGAGCACTTGGTGTCTCATTATTATTTACATAGGATACTGGAGTTCAGCTGATTCTCTATTGTGAGATGTTGAATCAACTTTAGGATTGGAATCTGAGGGAGCCAGTATTCCTATGGGTCATAATGGTCCCCACTCTAAGCTCATATACCTTGTTGGCATGGGTTATGAGGGTCAGATTGGCTTTAGGTTCACTTTTGTGCATAAGGGTATTTTGGTAATTACACAAGGTTGCATAAGGGTAAGTGAACAAGGTCTATAGATTGGGCTAATTGATTAATTAGTAAAATCTATTAGGTTAATTAATCAATTAGAACCCATTTTGGGCTACATTTAGTTACCTAAGCTCATGTGGGCTCAAGTCACTTAAGCCTACTTAGGAATCTATAAATACCCTATAAGGGTTAGGGTTTCTATAACCTTTTTCTTCAACCATCCAGAGAGATTAAGAGCCATACCCTCCACCCTCTTTTTCTCTCCATTGGAAGTGTGTTGAGATCAAGGTTCGAGTCATTGGGCGGAAGATTTCAGGTTTACGAGACTTCTGCAATTTCAATCTTCATCTTCACCATGTGGATTTGATTCGGGAACATCTAAATATGAGGTATGGCTTTCCTTAGTACTTTCCAAATCCTTTTAAAGTATAAAAATGTTATTTTTCTATTGTGCATAGGATTTAGAAAAAGCCTAGGATAGTTATACATGTTCCTAACTTGATTCGGACTTGGGAAATAGAGAGATCCGAGTTTATCCTTTTAGAAATTTGCAGAAATCTTTCAGTTATATGGTTGATTTCTTGGAGTTTACAACTCTAAATTAATTGACTTTGTTTGGTATTTCCTATAATAAGGAAATTATACTAGCATGTTACCCAATCTCATAGTTATTTTATTTCCTAAAATTAGGGAATCTTTCTAGGTAAGTTAGTAGTTATATCCTATAAATAATGGGATAGTATTTTCAGCCACTCCACTATTTATGGCAGTGCATCTTCTTCACTATTCAAGAAACAAAAAAAAAAAATAGGATTATTTTTTCCTTCTCATATTTCATCATGGTACAAGAGCACCCTTTAAAAACTTAGTTTCTTGAATGACTAAATATGGAATAGCCATTCAAAGTCAAAGCTCAACCTCCGAAGTCACCTCCAATCATGAAGTTTTCATCTTAAACAATAATGAAAGATTAGATGGCAATCTTTTTCCGATTACAGGACACAAACTGAATGGGCACAACTACCTCCAATGGTCATAATCTATCATGATGTTCATATATGGAATAGGGAAAAATGATCATCTTACCAAGGTTGTAGTTCCTCCTAAGAAGAAAGATCCAAAATTTAAATCATGGAAGTCAAAGAATAGCATGCTCATATCTTGGCTTATCAACTCTATGATCAATGAGATAGGAGAAAACTTTCAGCTCTATGCAACAACAAAGGAAATATGGGATGCAACTAAGGAGACATGCTCCAACAATGAAAATACATCAAAATTGTTTGAAATTGAAAGTATTCTCCATGGCCTACATCAGGGAGACATGTTTGTCACTCTATACTTCAACACACTCACATGTCATTGGAAAGAGTTAGACATGTTCAAATAACGTGATTGGAACTCCCTAGAAGATGGAAGAAGATCATAAAAAAGAGAAGAATATTGAAGTGTTTTATGAGGCTCAATATGTATCTTGATGAAGTTCGAGGGAGAGTGTTGGAATCCAAGCCTTTACCCAATATTTGAGAAGCTTTCTTAGAAGTCTGAAAAGAAGAGAATTGGAAAAAGATAATGATGGGTTCATAAAATGGCACACCTAGCATAGAAACTTATGCCCTTGCTACTCGAGGGATTCAACACCATAGCAATGACAACCAAAAAAAAAAAAAAGACCATAGTGTGATCACTATCGCAAACTTGGACACACCAAAGAAACATGGTGGAAGACTCATGATAAACTAGCAGATTAGAAGCCTGCACGTCCTACTAACAACAGAGAAAGTTACAACAATCTAGTCTCAATTGATGAGAACTTTGCACCATCCGGACTTAGGTTTTTTTAGTAAAGAACAACTAGAACTTTTGTTGAAAATGTTTGATTACTCACAACAAGATCTTCTCACCTCTATGATTGGAACCCAGTCCTTGGCACAAAAGGGTAATTTTTTAAATGCCTTAAATGTTAAAAGAGAGAATATGAGGCCATGGATTGTGGACTTAGGAGCATCAGACCACATGACTAGAAATGCTAATATTTTCTATAAATATAGTTCATGACATCAAAATTTTACTATCATAATAGCATATGGATCTCTCTCAAAGGTGACTGGTACATGCTTTATTATTATTTCAAAGAATCTAACCCTAAATTTTGCTCTCTTAGTTCCAAATTTGGACTATAACCTATTGTCTATTAGCAAACTCACTTGAGAACTTAATTTTGTTACTAAATTCGTCCCAAACTCTTTTGAATTTCAAAACTTGGATTCAGGGAAGACAATTGCCAATGCTAAAATGTGTTGTGGGGTGAGGCAGTTCTGGCAGTAACTTATCTTATAAATAGAATGTTGTTTCGAGTTCTAAACTTCCAACACCTTGCCAAGTTCTTCTCAATTCATATCCTAGAACTTGAATCATTTCCACCATTCCCATTAGAGTGTTTAGTTGTTCTACATTTGGTCCTTGATTGCAAGGTGTTGGATTAGCCTATTCCATACTTGGGACTTCTATTGGGGGTGAACCTAAAGGCAAGTGCATTATGGGACCCAATGATTCAGAGAGTGTCCCGAAGATTTGATGGGTGAAGAAAAGTCTATTTGTCTTTAAAGGGGAGTATAACTCTTATCTACTCATCCTTATCTCATATCCTTAACTACTTTTTGTCCATGTTCAAGATCCTTTCTTCAGTGACACTCAAAATAGAGAAATTATGAAGGGATTTTTGTGGTTTGGGTTTGGGGAGCAAAAGAGAGACCATCTTGTTAGTTGGGACTTAGTGTGTAAAACTAAGGGGGAAAAGGGGATTAGAGTTTGGGAAGATCTTTATAAGGAATAACACTATAATATGGAAATGGCTTTGGAGGTTTATAGAGAAAAGGTACACTCATTCGCATTAGGTTATCCTAAGCATTTATAGAACAGATACTAATGGGTGGGATGCCAACACTATAGTTAGGTGGTCACATCACTATCCTTTGAAGGTTATTACATAAGTTTTTTCAAAATTTTCAAGATATACTCAACTAGTAGTGGGAGATGGGACAAGAATTCTATTTTGGGAAGATTTATGGTGGAATCAACCTTTGTGCTTTCAATTCCAAAGTCTATTCAAAATTGTCATTATTAAAAACCTCACTATCTCATCAATTCTTAAGTCCACTCTTCCTTTCTCTTGGAATCTAAACTTTTGCCATAATCTTTCGAATCTTGAGATAGAAGATTTTGAAAGACTCATGTCCTCTTTCTCACACTTGCATTTATCTCCTTTTGGTCATGATTCAAGAGTTAGGTTTAGTTTATTCATAGTAAAGTTATTCTTCTGAGTCTTGACCAATCATATTAATCCAACTCCATCATTCCCTATTGATTTTATATGGAAGTCACAAGCCCTATTTAAGGTCAAATCTTTTGTTTGATCAGTGGCACTTAAGAAGGTAAACATCAATGACATGCTACAATTGCGAAGATCTTACAAAGCCCTTAGTACTAATGTTTGTCTGTTGTGTATGGAGAGTGGCAAAATAGTAAATCACATCATTTTACATTGGCCATTGAGTTTGGGGCTATGGCACAAACTATTTAGCTTGGTTCATATGGATAGGTTCCTCCCAAGAGTATATGCGACATGATGAGTATTTCATATAGAGGATTGAGTATAAGGTGTTGTGGAAGCTTGCTTGTCTTGCTCTAATGTGGGAAGTGTGGCGGGAAAGAAATGTTTAGGATCCTTGAGCATAATGCGAGATCCTCAAAGGGTCTTTGGGACATGATCTTTTTCATAACCTCCTTTTGGGCATCTTGCTCCACAACTTTTAAAGGTGTTCCCCTTAATTTGATTCAACTTGATTGGAAATTGGTATATAACTCCAAGGGAGTGGGCTAGCAATAATAGATTATTTTTGTATATTTCCCACATGGGACTTAGGTTGTGCAACCTCATATTTGTATAGATTCTTAAACTTGGAGATTATTACTTACTTTTTGTGTACTTTTCAAACCATCTCTCATCCTTTTTTTTTTTTTTAGGTAAAAGAAGTATTAAACAAGGTATATACAATGTATACAAATACAAAAACCAATAGGGGCGAGAACGCACAAACAACGATAGCACCCTACAAGGGGAAAATTAATCCACAAAAAGCAAGGAGAGAGCATTGGCTGCGAAATTTTGCAGCAAAAGTGAGCCGCTGCGAAACCACCCTTTGGCACACGAGTGCCACTTCGCAGCGCCCGTACGCCCATTTCGCAGCTACGAAATGGGCTGCGAAAATTCCCCTCCTCCGCGAAATCCACCCCCCCTATGAAAATGCTCCAAGTTTTAGAAATGGGCTACTAAATTCCCATTTTGTTGCCAAATGATTTCCAAACTTCCTAATGGCTACGAAACGATTTCCAAACTTCGAAATGGGCTGTAAAAAAATGTTTTTCTTTTTTCCTTTTGGCTTCGAAATGGCTAAGAAATGGCCTCCAAGCTATGACATGATTTGCGAAAACACCTTACAAAGCCAAGGGAAGTTGTGAAAATGCCAACAAAGCCCTGCACCATGCATCTAAAGAGGAGAGCCCTCTCACTGAGATCACACACATGAAGTCTCTCGTTCCATTTCTTACCTCCTTAAACCATCAAAGCCCATAGCTCTAACTGAGAGCTCCAGTTGAGGAGACTATGCCACCCAAGGAGACTACCAGAACAGAGGCCAAAGTCTTGATCCAACCCACTCAGGAGGCCACCACAGATGCATCAGCTCCATAGGACCTTACCATTACTTGATCATCTCTTTACTTTTTGTCTTTATATATTATACATAACTCCATGTTTTGATGTCTTATATTTTGGGATTGGATGTATTACTGATGATACATCATATATAGACATCATTTTTGTTTAAACTTGGCATTTTTCTATTTCCTCTACTCACTAACTCTTTTGAAACATGTGGTTTATCCTATACAACTCAGACTCCATGTCACTCAGGAGGTACCACTTCCTCCCTATTTTTCAATCGCTTTTGTCACATTGAGGACAATGTTTAGCTTGGTTAGGGGGAGAGTTGAGGAAGTAAGTATAGTTATTTTGGTAATTTAGTTGCTTTTTGCTTAATTTTAAAATTTTTTAAGTTTTTATTCTACTCTTCATGGTTATTAAGGAAAAATTTTCAAAATGAAAAGGGAGAAATTGAATTTTTGTCTTTTTACTTGACTTAGAGTTTGTATTATGCTTACTAAAGTTGATGAATTGTTGAAACTTCTATTGAATTCAACCTTAGTTCTTCCACTTTAAGCTATTCACACACTTTGCACAATAGGTTCCGATTATAAGATGAAAAACTATTTCCCTCTTGACTTAGGAAAATTTTAGATTTGGTACCTTTGACCTCATTTAATAGTGTTGGGACACCTTATAAAAGGCCAATGAGCCTTTGAAAAAAAAAAAAAAAGCAATTCATAGCATCTATGACCTTCAGCTCATGACCCAAAATCGTTCATTTCATCCACAACTTTGAGTTGTTCATAGATCCTTGATCCGAAAGCTCAAGGGACCACGAGTCATTCATATCAACCATAACCTTAAGTTGCTCATGACATCTGAATCCCTGAGCTGATGACCTAGAGTCATTCATGTTAGCCATAACTTTGAGTTATTCATAGAATTTAGAGCCCCGAGCTCACGACTCAGAGTTGTTGATGTCATCCACAGCCTTGAGCTATTCATAGCATCTAGAGCCTTGACCTCATGACCCAAAATTGTTTATATCATCAACAACCTAAAGTTGTTAACAACTTGGAGCCATGAGATCATAGGACATTGAGTTGTTAATATCATCTATAGCCCTGAGTTGCTCATAGCATCTAGAGCCCTAACCTTGCGGGACCGTGATTCATTTATATCATCCACAATCCTGAGCTGCTGATAAAATCTAGAGCCCCGAGCTCACAACCAAGTAGCTTGTGTCATAAACAACCCTAAGTTGTTCATAGCATCTAGAACCTTAAGCTCATGAACTTGATTCGTTCATATCATCCATAGTCCGAAGCTATTTGTAGCATCTAGAGCCTAGAGCTCATGACCCCAAATCATTCATAAAGTTTACAACACTCAATTGTTCTTAGCATCTAGAGCCTCGAGCTCATGACCCTGAGTCATTCAAAGCTGGTAAGAGCATCTAGAGACTCGAGTTCACGACTAGAAGTCATTCATGTCATCCATAACCCTGAGCTATTCAAAGCATCTAGAGTTTTGCACTTGTGACCTACAATCATTCATATAATCCATAGCCTTAAGTTGTTCATCGCATCTAGACCCTTGAGCTAACAAGACCTTAAATCATTCATATCATCCACATCCCTAAGATTTTCATAGCATTTAGTGCCCTTAGCTCATGACTTAGAGTCGTTCATGTCATGCCCTCAGTTGTTTAAAGCATCTGAAGCCCTAAGCTCATGACCTAAAGTCGTTCATGTGTCCACAACCCTAAGTTGTTCGTAGCATTTAGAACTATGATCTTATGACCCAAAGTTGTTCATGTGATCCACAACCCTGAGCTGTTCACAACATCTAGAGCCATGATCTCACAACCCCCGATCATTCAAATCATCCACAACATTGTTTTATTCATAGAATATAGAGCCTTAAGTTCATGACTCTGAGTCATTCATGTCTTCCATAGCCCTAAGTCATTCATAGAATATAGAGCCCTAAGCTCATGAGCCAGAGTCATTATCATCCGTAGACCTAATCTATTCATAGCATCTCGGGTGCTTAACTCATGACCTAAAGTAGTTCATGTCATCCACAACCTTGAGTTGTTGATAGCATTTAGAGCTTAGAGCTCATGACCTCGAGTTGTCCGTATCATCCATAATTCCAGGCTCATGACTTCGAGTCAATCATATCATCTATTGCCTTGAGTTGTTCATATCACTTAGTGCCCTAAGCTCATGACTTGAAGTAGTTCATGTCATCCAAAACATTGAGTGGTTCATAACATCTAGAGCCTTAATCTCATAACTTGAAATCGTTGATCTCATCTACAACCCTGAGCTATTTAAAGCGTCTAGAGCCTTGAGCTCAAAACAAAGAGTCATTCATATCATACACAACCTTAAACTGATCGCAAGATTAAGAGCGTTGACCTCATGGGACCTCGAGTCGTTTACATCATCCACAACCCTAAGCTACTCATAACATCAAAAGTCTTGAGCTCACAACTTGGATTTGTTCATGTCATCAATAGTCATGAGCTGTTCATAGCATCTAGGGCCATGAGCACACGACCTTGAGTCATTCATATCATACATAACCCTCAATTGTTCATAACATCTAAAACCCTACGCTCATGACCTCGAATCGTTCACATCATCCACAACCCTAAGTTGTTCATAACATTAGTATCCTAAGCTCACAACTTGGAGTCGTTCCTATCATCCATAACCCTAAGCTTTTCATAGCATCTAAAGCCTTGAGCTCAAGACCCAGAGTCTTTCATGTCATCCATAGCTTGAAGCTATTCATAGCATCTAGAGTCTTTCACTCGTGACCTAAAATCATTCATATCATGCATAACACTAAGCTATTCATAGCGTCTAGAGCCTTACACTTGTCATGACCCAAAATCATTCATATCATCCATAGCCCTAAGTTGTTCATAGCATCTAGACCCTTGAGCTAACTGGACCTTAAATCGTTCATATCATCCAAATTCCTGAGATGTTCATAGCATTTAGTGCCTTCAGCTCATGACTTGGAGTTGTTCATGTTGTCCAAAGCCTTGAGTTGGTTAGAGCATCTAAAACCCTGAGCTCATGACCTGAAGTAGTTTATGTGTCAACAAACCTAAGCTATTCATATCACCTAGAGCTATGAGCTCATAACATGAAGTTGTTCATGTGATCTATAACCCTGAGATGTTCACAACATCTAGAGCTGTGAGTTCATAAACCTGAATCGTTTAAATCCTCATAACGTTTTTCGATTCATAACATCTAGAGGCTTGAGCTGAGCTCACAAGTCAGAGTCATTCTTGTCATCCATAACCCTGAGTTGTTCATAACATCTCGAGTACTTAGCTCACGACTTGGAGTAGTTTATGTCATCCACAACCTTGAGTTGTTGATAGCACCAAGAGCCTTAAGCTTATGACCTAGAGTCATTTATGTCATCTATAACCCTGAGTTATTCATAACATCTAAAGGCTAGAGCTCATGACCTCAAACTATTCATATCATCCATAACCTTAAGCTCTTGATAGCATATAAGGCATTGAGCTCACAACTTCGAGTCATTCATATCATCTATAACCTTGAGTTGTTCATAGAATATAGTGCCCTAAGCTCACGACCCAAACTAGTTCATGTCATCCAGAACCCTGAGCGGTTCATAGCATCTAGAGTCCTAAGCTCACTACCCAAAATCATTGATGTTATCCATAGCCCTGAGCTATTAAGAAAATCTACAATCTTGAGCTTAGAACCCGAAGTCCTTCATATAGCCCTAAGCTCACGACCCAGAGTCATTCGTGTGATCCACAACTCTGAGATGTTCACAAAATCTAGAGTCGTGAGCTCATAACCTCGAGTTGTTCAAATCATCCACAACGTTCAACTATCCCTAGAATCTAAAGCGTAGCTCTGGGTTATTCATAGCCTTTAAAGCCTTGATCTCACATCTTGAAGTTGTTCTTATCTTTCGTAACCTTAAGCTATTCATAGCATCCAAAGCACTCAGCTCACAACTCAAAGTAGTTCATATCATCCACAGCCCTAAGCTGTGTATAACATCTAGATCCCAAACCTTAAGTTGTTCATATCATTCACGACCCTAAGGTATTCGTAGCATTCTTGATTTGTGCCCAATTGGTGTCTTAACTGATTCATGTCCAACTGGTGTTCCTTGATTGAGGGAGTAATCAACAAAATTTATAAGCTATATCACCATGCATTAGGATAGCTTTAGCTAATATAGCATAGTGGCTCTAAGATCGTTCACTGGGAAGGGTTTTCAACTCACAACTGATACCAATTCAAAGTTAAATTGGTGTTTTTTCATTTCAAGGTTAGCTTAAGAAAAAACATAAACTTTGGTTGAAAAAGGTTTTGTTTTAAGCTAACTAAAAAGAAAGTAATGAAAATTACTTATGAAGAAAAGCATTCCTTGGAGTTTTAGGTTCACAGGGGAGGCTCCTCATGCAAAAACAGAGCTTTGGTCACTTGGTTCATTTCCTCGCATTAGAGAATTAACATATAGTTAATTCTCTAACCGGTGTTGTACAGATGCTTCCCTTTAATGGATTTCAGCACTAATTCCCTCTCACTGATGCAACTTGCAATGGCTTGTACCTCTCACCTATCATTTTCCATTCAAGGTGATCATTAACCTTGGACTTCCCTTCTCAAGCTCGCAAGAGATAACTAATGCATGTCTCCTTCGAGTCCAAAAGCTTACCAAGTGTTGGCAATTCTAGAAAATCCTACCTTCAAGTCACCTCCCAAAAGCTCGCAAGAGATAAACTAGTGCATCTCCATGGACGAAGATCACTTGCCTTACCAAGTGTTGGCTCAGGTGCATTGAAGGTGTTTTAAGTTAACTAAAAACATAGAAATCATTAATGGGTCACACTTTCTCTTCATTAATGGCTGAAACAACAAAACTACCAATTCTTGCATTTGGGACCTTTCCCGCCAATCTTAGCTCCAAGGAACTAAAAGCCTAGCCACTCATTCTCTGAGGAATCATCCTCAGAGCTTGTTTGGCTAGTAAGGAAAATTAAATAAATTTATACAATCAAAACAAGTAGGTAAGGCAGAGCAAAAACCCTGAATTTTACTTCCTTCAAAAACTATACAAAGTTGTCTGTGTACAAGCTTCCCAACCTCCCTTTCATGGAAACTTACAAGCATTAAATATGGGGTTATTTACCCTTTGTTCTTGCTTAAAGACTAAGGAATCCTATGATAGGTGGATTACAAGGAGAATTTGGGGATTTAGACGTCAAATATCTAAAGCAAAATATCTCAAAAAATGTCGGTCGCAAATATCGGGAAGTTTCAGGAGAATTTCGCAGTCGTGCAAGAGGGCTCCGAAATTTCGCAACATGAAGGACACCATTTCGCAGCCAAAGGCTAATTTCGCAGCCAAAGGCTAATTTCGCAGCCCTGCGAAATTTGCCTTCAGCTTGGAGTGATCGGCTTCCAATGGCTGTAACTCCTTCATTTCAACTCTGAATCACATACCATTTAAAGCATTGGATTGCTAACTTACTGAGCTTTGAAACAACATATACTATGCATAAATTGAACTCCAGGAAGTGCTCCAAAAGTGGATGACAGTGACTATCCTCTAGAATGCTTCATGTCAGATTTCTCTTTGCTTCCCCTCCTTGCATTCCGGATTTGCTTATGGCAAAGGACTTTAAAGCTTCAAAGCTTTGGTTTTTCATGTTTCTGAGCTTTCCATTGCTTTGCCATGGATTCCAAAGAACTCTCCTCAATCTTGGATTGCTTTGGTGATCAAATTACTAACAAAAACACCAAAACTTACACAATTTGATTAGAAATGATTGCAAAGGTCCTTAATATGTTAATTGGGTTAAAAGGTAATAACTACTACTCAAAAGTGTTTAAAAGAGTTAATTACAAGCTATAAAATAGCACTTTTTGAGTAGCAATCAATCCCCGACTCTAAGGTGTTCATAACCTCGACGACCCTGAGGTGTACATAGCATTTGGTGCTTTGAGCTCACAACTTGAAATCATTAATATCATCCACCACCCTGAGTAATTAATAGCATTTAGAGCCCTAATCTCACGACTCAGAGTAGTTCATGTCTTCCACAACCCATAGTTATTCAAAGCATCTAGAGCCTTGAGCTCATGACCCAGAATCATTCATATCATCCACAACACAGAGCTATTCATAACATCTAGAGCCTTGAGCTCATGGGACCTCGTCTCATTCATATCATCCACATCCCTGAGTTGTTCATAACATTGAGTTCCCTTAGCTCACCACCCGAAGTAGTTCATGTCATCTACAAGCTTGAGCTATTTAGAGCATCTCAAGCCCTAAGCTCATGACATGAAGTGGTTCATTTCGTCCCCAACCCTGACTTGTTCATAGCATCTAGAGACCTAATCTCACAACTCGGAGTCATTCATGTCATCCATAACCCTAAGTTGTTCACAACATTTAGAGTCATGAACTCATGACCCCAAGTTGTTCAAAGCATCCACAACATTGAGCTATTCATAGCATCTAGAGCCTTGAGCTCACGACCTAGAGTCATTCATGACATTCCTAACCCTAAGTTGTTCATGGCATCTAGAACCTAGAGCTCAAGACCCCGAGTTGTTCACATCATCCATAACCCTGAACTCTTAATAGCATCTAGGGTGCTGAGCTCATGACCCCAATTCATTCATATCATCCATAGCCCTAAGGTGTTCATAGAATTTACTACCCTTAGATCATGACCTAGATTCGTTCATGTCATGCACAACCCTAAGTTGTTTAGAGCATCTAAACATTGAGCTCATGACTTGAATTCATTGATGTCATCCATAACCCTTAGTTATTCTTAGCATGTACAACCCTAAGCACATGACCTGAAGTCATTGATGTCATCCATGGCCCTAAGCTATTAAGAGCATATGGAGTCTTGATCTCATAACCCAGACTTGTTGATATCACCCACAACCCTAAGCTATTCACAACATCTAAAGCCTTGAGCTCATGGGACCTCGAGTCATTCATATAATCCAAAACCCTGAGTTGCTCATAGCATCTAGAGCACTAATCTCATGGGACCTCAAGTCATTTATATCATCCACAACCTTTCATTATTCATATCATCTAAAGCCTTGTGTTGACATCCTCGGGTCGTTGATATCATCCACAATCCTGAGGTTTTCATAATATCCAAAGTCGTGAGCACATAACCTTAAGTCATTCATATCATCCATAAACCTCAATTGTTCATACCATCTAGAACCTTACACACACTACCCCAAATCATTCATATCATCTAAAACCTCGATCTGTTCATAGCATTCAGTGCGTTGAGCTCACGACTTGGAGTCATACATGCCATCCACGACCCTAAGCTATTCATAGCATTTAGAACCTAGAGCACACGAGCCTAAGTCATTCATAATATCCATATCCCTAAGCTATTCATAGCATCTAGAGCATCAAGCACATGACTTGGAGTTGTTCATGACATCCACAACCTTGATTTGCTCATATCATCTAAAGTGCTCAACTCACAAGTTGAAGTTGTTCATGTAATTCACAGTCCTGAGTTGTTCATAGCATCTAGAGTCCTTAGTTCATGATCCAGAGTTCTCCATATCATCCACAACCCTAAGTTATTCATAGCATCTCAGGCCTTATACTCATAACCCAAAATCATTCATTTCATCCATAGCTCTGAGTTGTTCATAACATTTACAGTTGTGAGCTCACGGGACCTTTAGTCACTCATATTATCCACAACCCGAGCTCCATATAGCATCTAGAACCCTGAGCTCATGAACCAAAGTTGTTCATGTCATCCACAACCTTAAGTTGTTCACAACATCTAGAGCCTTAAGCTCATGACCACGAGTTATACAAATCATCCACAACATGGAGTTGTTCATAACATTTATATCCTTGAGCTCACGAATCAAAGTGGTTCATGCCATCCACATCCCAGAGTTGTTCATAGCATCTAGAGCCTTAACCACATGATCTTGAGTCATTCATATAATCCACAGCGTTGAGCTCTTTATGGCATCTAAAACCTTGAGCTCATGAGCTAAGTCGTTCTTATCATCCACAACCCCCCGTTGTTCATAGAATCTATTGTGCTCAGTTCACAACACAGAATTTTTCATGTCATCCACAACCTTAAGTTCATAGCATTTGGAGCCCTGAGCTCATGACCCATAGTCATCCATTTCATCCATAGCCTTGGCTTATTCATAGCCTCTAGAGCACTCAGCTCACAACCTGGAGTAGTTCATGTCATCTACAACCTTCAGCTATTCAAAGCATCGAGACCTTTGAGCTCACAAATGAGAGTCGTTCATGTCATCCACAACCCTTAGTTATTCATAACATCTACAGTCGTGATTTAATGTGACCTCGAGTAATTCATACCATCCATAGCCTTGAGTTGCTTATAGCATCTAAAGCCCTGAGGTATTCATCACATTTAGTGCCCTTAGCTCACGACCAAAAATCATTCATGTCATGTATGACTTGAGCTGTTTAGACTAGCTAAAGATTGACCTCATGACCCGAAGTTGATCATGTCATCCACAACCCTGAGTTGTTCATAGCATGTACAACCGTGAGCTCACAACCCATAGTCGTTCATGTTATCTATAGTCCTAATATGTTTAGAACATCTAAAGCCTTGAACTAATAACCTCAAGTCGTTCAAATCATCCATAACCTTGAGTTGTTAATAGCATGTAAGGCCTAAAGCTCACGACCTAGAATCATTCATGTTATCTATAGCCCTAAGTTGTTCATAGCATCTAGATCCTTGAGCTTATGACCCAAAACCATTCATGTCACCCACAACCCTAAGGTATTCATAGCATCTAGAGCCTTGAGCTCACATCCCTAAGTCGTTCATCTCATCCACATCTCTAAGTTGTTCATAGCATCTAGAACCATGAGTACACGACCTTGAGTTGTTCATCATCCATAACCCTCAACTGGTCATAACATTTAGAACCCTACACTCATGACCTTGAATCGTTCATATCATCCACAACCTTGAGTTGTTATAAATATCTAGAGCCCTAAGCACACGATCCCAAGTTGTTCTTATCATCCACATCTATGTGTTATTCATGGCATCTAAAGTCTTGAGCTCACAACCTCGAGTCATTCATATATTCCACAAGCCTGAGTTGTTCATAGAATTTTGTGCCCCTAGCCAATGACCCTTAGTTGTTCATGTCATCCACAACCCTTAGTTGTTCAGAGCATCTAGTGCCGAGAGCTCATGACTCGAAGTTGTTAATATCGTCCACCACCCTAAGCTCTTCATAGTATTAGCCTTGAGCTCACAACCCAGAGTCATTCATTTCATCCACATCCTTGAGCTATTCATAACATCTAAAACCTTGAGCTCATGACCTAGAATCGTTCATATCATCCATAACCTTGAGTTGTTCATAACATCTAGAGCCTTGAGATCACAAGACCTCAAGTCATTCATATCATCCACATCTCTGAGCTATTCATAGCATTGCATGCCCCTAGCTTATGACCCGGAGTCGGTCATGTCATCCACAACCTTGAGCTATTCAGAGCATTTAAAGCCTTGAGTTCACGACCTGAAGTTGTTCAAGTCATCCACAAACTTAAGCTATTCTTAGAATCTAGAGCCCTAAGCTCAGGGTCCAGAGTTATTCATGTCATCTACAGCCCTGAGTTGTTCACACATCTAGAGCCTGAAGCTTATGACCCCAAGAGGTTCAAATCATCCACAAAGTTGAGTTGTTCATAGCATCTAGAGCTTTAAGCTCACGACTTGCAGTTGTTCATGTCACCCACAACCTTGAGTTGTTTAAAGCATCTAGAGCCTAGAGCACATGACCCCAGGTCTTTCACATCATCCATATCTTCTAGAGCCCTGAGGTCACGACCTTGAGTCTTTCATGTCATCCATATCCTTGAGCTCTTCATAGCATCTAAACCCTTGAGCTCATGAACTCGAGTCATTCATAATGACCACAACCTCCCACTGTTTATAGCATCTTGAACCTTAAGCTCATGACCTGTAGTCATTCATGTCATCCACAACCCTAAGTGGTTCATAGCATCAAGAGGGTTCAGTTCATGACATAGAGTCATTCATTTCATCCATAGTCCTAAACTTTTCATAGCATCTAGAACCTTGACTACATGACCCCTATTCATTCATGTCATCTACAACCTTGAGCTATTTATAGAGTTTGAAACACTTAACTCATGACCTAAAGTAGTTCCTGTCATCCACAATGTTGAGCTATTCATAGCATCAAGAGCTTTAAGCTCACGAACGAGACTTGTACATGTCATCCATAACCCTGAGTTGTTCATAGCATCTAGATCTGTGATCTAACAGGACCTTGAGTCATTCATATTATCCATAACTATGAGTTGCTAATAGTATCTAGAGCCTTTAGGTGTTCATAGCATTTAGTGCGCTTAGCCCACGACTTAGAGTTGTTCATGTCATGCACAACCTTGAGGTATTTAGACCATCTAAACATTGAGCTCACAACCTGAAGTCGTTCATGTCGTTCACAACCCTAAGCTATTCATAGCATGTACAACCCTTAGCTCACAACCCATAGTCGTTCATGTTATCCACAACCTTGAGCTATTCAAAACATCTAGAGCCTTGAGCTAATAACCCCAAGTCGTTCAAATCATCCATAACCTCAATCTATTGATGGCATTTAGGGCCCAGAGCTCACAACCTCGAGTCATTCATCTTATCAATAGCCCTAAGCTATTCATAGCACATAGAGCCCTAAGCTCATGACATGGAACTGTTCATATCATCCACAACTCTGAGCTATTCATAGCATTTAAATCCTTGAGCTCATGTTCTCAATTCGTTCATGTCATCCATATCCTTGAGTTGTTCATAGCATCTTGAGTCATGAGTGCATGACCTCAAGTCATTCATATCATCTATAGCCCTCAACTATTCATCGCATCTAGAACCTTTGCTCATAACCTTGAATTGTCCATATCATCCACAACCTTGAGTTGTTCATAACATCTAAAGCCCTAAGCACACGACCCCAAGTCATTCATATTGTGAAACCAAGGTTTGGTTAATCTTGATTTTGATGATAACAAAACAAGGTTTAGAACTAATGACTATATTTCAAGTGTGATTAGGTAAGACAATTTCCGAAGTGGCAATCACAAAGACAAATCAAGCCAAGGAGAAATCATGAAGAAGGAGACCACCTCAAAGAGAAGTGTTTTTCAAGACCCAAGCTTCATAAGATCTATTTGTAAGGTTGTTGGTGCACTAGGATTTTCATGCATTACATTCTTTACTTATGCACCAAAATCATCCAAGAGTTATTTTGTTTTAAATATTTTAAGAATTGGATGATTTCATGTTTTCAACTAAAACCTTGTGTTAAATGTCTTTCAAACTTGTTTTAAAAGGTTTTAAGTTGAAAAAGTTGGTTGTTGAGCCAAAAAATGACTCAACCGATTGAACCGGGTGAGGAACTGATCGTCCACAAGCTCAACCAGTCGAGGTCCGGCTCGACCCACAACTCAACCGGTCGAGGCTCGGGTAGACCCCCACCTCAACCAGTCAAGGGTGGAAAAAAATTTCTCTTTCTTCTAGAACGGTTGTTCAACCGGTCAAGGTTGAACCTCAACCGATTGAGGTCTGGTTAAGGTCCGGTCATGGTCCAACGGTCACCTGCCAAGCATTAAATGCTAACGGCTAGTCAACCGATCGACCCCTAGCTCGAGCAGTCGAACCCCCAAACGGCTAGTTTGGTTTTTCTCTTCTATAAAAAGGCTCCAATCTTCATTGTTTAACAACTTAACCTTCCCAAACCTTTCTTGATTATATTTGAGCCTTGGAAGACTGTTTTTTAGTGTACCATTGTTTTAAAACTTGCATATCCTTAATGCACCTTTCAATCCTAGTTTTCTTGTATCATTTAAGCTTAAAGTTCTTATGCTATGATTTTTGTGAGATCATTTATTTGTAAACCTTTGAGAGGAAGTTTCTCAAGAGTGTGGTATCTCTTAAGAAGTGTAAAGGGTGCTTGGAGCCAAAAGTCCAAGAGGGTGAATTGGAACCATAATCCAATTGTATTGCTTGAAGGCTTGGTTTGGAAGCCTTGAATTAGTGGAACCTCAAGCTTGGGATTGAAGCTAGAGGAGAGTGGATGTAGGCCGGGTTGCGCCGAACCACTATAAACTCTTGTGTTTACATTCTCTCTTCCCTACTCTTTAATTTATATGCAATTGTCTTTATATTGCTTATTATATACTTGCATATAAATTGTCTCTTACTTTTTCTTAGTTTAAATTTGCAAAAAGAGACCACCACCCTATTCACCACCCCCCTCTCTCCTCTCTAGGGTGATTACCATAGGTTGGATTAGCCTAATTTTCCTAATACATATCATTTACATCCATGAGCTATTCATAGCATCTAGAGCCTTAAGGTCATGACCCCAAGCCATTCATATCATCCACAACCTTGAGCTATTTATAGAATATTATGCCCTTAGCTAATGACCTTGAGTCGTTCCTATCATTCATAGCCCTAAGGTGTTCAAAGCATCTAAGGCCAATAGCTCACGACTCAAAATTGTTAATGGTGTCTACCACCCTAAGCTTTTTATAACATTTAGAGCCCTGAGCTCACGACTCGAAGTCATTAATATCATCCACATTCTTGAGTTGTTCATAGCATTTAAAGTCATGAGCACACGACCCCGAGTCGTTCATATAATCTAGAATCCTAAGCTTAAGACCTCAAATCATTCATATCATCCACAATCTTGAGTTGTTCATAGCATTTACTGCCCTAAGCTCACGACCTGGAGTCGTTCATGTTATTCATAACCCTAAGTTGTTTATAGCATCAAGAGCATTAAAGTTACAAGCAAGAGTCGTTCATATCATTTATAGACTAGAGCTATTCATAGCATCTTAAGCCCTAAACTCATGACCTAGCATCATTCATGTCATCCATAACCCTAAGCAATTCATAACTTCTAAAGCCCTCAACTCATGATCCAAAGTCCCTCAAATAATCCACAACTTTGTGTTATTCATAGAATCATGGGCCTTGAGCTTACGACTGAGATTCATTCATGTCATTCACATCCTTGGGCTGGTCATATCATCAAGAGTCTTGAGCTCATGACTCTGAGTCATTCATATCATCCACAACCTTAAGATCTTCATATCATTTAGAGCCCTAAGCTAATGACCTAAAGTCATTGATGTGGTCTACAACCCTTAGCTGATCATAACATCTAGAGCACTCAAGTGAAGACCCAAAGTCTTTCATGTTATCTATAGCCCTAAGTTGTTCACAGCATCTAGAGCCCTCAACTCATGACCTACTATCATTCAAATCATCCACAGCCTTGAGCTACTCATAGCTTCTAAAACCCTAAGCTCAAGACCTAGAATCACTCATATCATCCACAACCTTAGGCTATTCATAGCATCAAGAGCCTTGAGTTCATGATCCGGAGTTGTTCATGCCATCTACTGCCTTAAGTTTTTCACAATATCTAGAGCCCTGTTCTCATGACCTCGAGTCATTCAAATCATACATAACCCCGAGTAGTTCATAGCATCTAGGGCCTTGTGCTCATGACCTTAAGTTGTTCATATCATCCACAACTTTGAGCTCTCGACCTCAAGGTGTTTATGCCATCCACAACCCTGACCTACTCATAGTACCTAGAGCCTTGAGCCCATGACCCGAAGTCGTTTATGTCATAAACAACCCTAAGTTGTTCATAGCATCAAGAGCCCTAAGATCATGACTCGAAGTCGTCATGTCATACACAACCCTAAGATAATCATAACATCTTGAGCCTTAAGCTCATCTCCTCGAGTCATTCATATCATCCATAGCCCTGGGCTATTCATAGCATCTAGAGTTGTGAGCACACGATCTCAAATTGTTCATATCATCCATAACCCTCAATTGTTCATAGCATCTGGAACCCTAAGCTCATGACCTTGAATCACTCATATCATCCACAACCTTGGGTCGTTCATAGCATTTAGTGCCCTGAGCTGATGACCCAGAGTGGTTCATGTCATCTATAACCTTGACCTATTTATAACATCTAGATTCGTGAGCTCACGGGACCACAAGTCATTCATATCAACCATAAACTTAAGCCGATCATAGCATCTAGAGCCCTAAGCTCACGACCAAGAGTTGTTCATATCATCCACAACCTTGAGTTGTTCATAGGATCTAAAACTCTCAACTCATGACACAAAGTCGTTCATGTGATGCTCAACCTTAAGTTATTGAGAGCATTTAGAGCCATGATCTCATGAGCCCTTGAGTCATTCATATGATCCTTAACCTTAAGCTATTGATTGCCTCTAAAGCCTTAAGCTCACAACCCAGAATCGTTCATGTCATTTATAACCTTGAGTTGCTCATATAACTTGAGACTTGAGCTCAAGACCCAGAGTCATTCATTTCATCCACAGCCTTGAGTTGTTCGCAACATCTAGATCCCTTAGCTCATGATCCCAAGTCATTCAAATCATCCAAAACATTGAGTTGTACATAACATCTAAAGGCTTCAGCTCATAATCCAGAGTTGATCATGTAATGAATAACCTTGAGTTGTTCATAGTATCTAAAGCCTTGAGCTCATGACCCTGAGTGATTCATATCATCCACAGTCATGAGGTGTTCATTGCATTTAGTGTCCTTAGCTTCTGACCCATAATCGTTAATGTCATCCATAGCCCTGAGTTGTTCTGACCATCTAAACCCTAAGCTCACGACCCAAAGTCATTCATGTCATCTACAACCCTGAACTAATAACCCCAAGTTGTTCAAATCATCCACAGTCTTGAGCTATTCATCAAAACTAGGGCCTTACATTCACGACCCGGAGTCATTCATGTCATCCAAAGCCCTAAGTTGTTCATAACATCTAGAGCCTTGAGCTCACAATCTTGAGTTGTTCATATGATCCACAACCCTAAGCTCTTAATAGAATTTAGAGCCCTAGGCTCATGACCCCAAGTTATTTATAACATTCATAGCCCTGAGTTGTTCATCGCATTTAGCACCCTTAGCTAATGACCATAAGTCGTTCATGTCATCCAAAACTTTGAGTTGTTCATAGCATCTAGAGCCTTAATCTCATGACTCAAAGTTATTAATGTTATTCAACACCCTCAACTGTTCATATCATTTAGAGCCCTAACCTCACTACATAGAGTCATTCATGTCATCCACAACCCCAAGTTGCTCATAGCATCGAGAGCCTTAAGCTTACGAGACCTCGAGTTATTTATACCATCCATAGCCTTGAGCTGCTCATAGCATCTACATCCTTAAGCTCACAACCCATAGTCATTCATGTCATCCATAGCCCTAAGTTTTTCATAGTATCTAAAGCCCTAAGCTCATAACCTAGAGTCGGTCATGTCATCCATAGCCCTAAGCTATTCATAGCTTCTAGAGCCTTGAGCTCATGTCCCCGAGTCATTCATATCATCGACAACCCTAATGTATTCATAGCATCTAGAGCCTTGAATACATGACCATGACTCGTGAACACACGATCTCGAGTCATTCATATCATCCATAACCCTTAGTTGTTCACATCATCTAGAACCCTAAGTTGACAACCCCGAATCATTCATATCATCCACAACCTTGAGCTATTCATAGCATTTAGTGCCCTAAGCTCAAGACCTGGAGTCATTCATGTCATCCATAACCCTAATTTGTTCATAGCTTCTAGAACCTTGAGCACACAACCCCGAGTCATTCATACCACCCTCAGCCCTGAGCTATTCATAGCATCTAGAGTCCTGAGCTCATAACCTAGAGTCATTCATATAATCCACAACTCTATGCAGATTATGGCATAAAGAGTGATTAACTCACGAGTCGGAGTTGTTCATGTCATCCACAACCCTAAGTTGTTCATAGCATCTTGAGCCATAAGCTAACAACCTAGTGTCATTAATGTCATCCATAGCCCTAAGCTATTGATAGCATCTCAAGCTTTGAGCTCATAACCTAGAATCATTCATTTCATCCGCAGCCTTAAGTTGTTCACAACATCTAGAGCCATGAGATCACAGGACCTCGAGTTGTTCGTATAATCCATAGCCCTGAGCTGCTCATTACATCTAGAGCCTTAAGCTTCTCAAAGCATCTGGAGCCCTGAGCTCATGACTTGGAGTAGTTCATGTCATTCATAACCCTGGGGTATTCACAACATCTAGTGCCCTAAGATCATGACCTTGAATTGTTCAAACCATCGACAACATTGACCTGTTCATAGCATCTAAAGCCTTGAGCTAATGACCCAAAGTAGATCATGTCATCCATCGCCCTAAGCTGTTCACAACATCTAGTATGCCGAGAGCATGGCCCTAAGTCATTCAAACCATCCATAGTGTTGTGCTATTCATAGCATCTCAAGCCTTGAGCTAATGACTTGGAGTCATTCATTTCATCCACAACCCTAAATTGTTCATAGCATCAAGAGCCCTGACCTCACGACCCAGACTAGTTCATATCATCTAATGCCCTGAGCTTTTCATAGCATCTAGAGTCGTGATCTCATAGGACCTCAAGTTGTTCAAATCATCCATAGCCTTGAGTTGTTTACAACATATGGAGCCTTGAGCTAATAATCCAAGTTGTTCAAATCAACCACAACCTTGAGTTGTTCATAGCATCCAGGGCCCCGAGCTCATGACCCATAGGTGTTCTTGTCATCCACGGTCATAAGTTGTTCATATCATTTAGAGCCTTGAGCTCATGACCCCAATTCATTCATATCATCGACAACCCTGAGCTATTCATAACATCTAGAGCTTTGAGCTCACAACCCCGAGTCGTTCGTATCATCCACAACCCTATGCTGTTAATAGCATTTAGTGCCCTGAGCTAACAACCTGGAGTCATTCAAGTCATCCATAGCCTTGAGCTATTTAGAGCATCTAGGGCCCCTAGCTCACGACCCGGAGTCGTTCATGTCACCCATAGCCCAGAGTTGTTCAATGCATCTAGAGACCTGAGCTCATGACCCAAATTCGTTCATTTCATCAACAACACTAGGTTGTTCATAGCATTTAGAGACTTGAACTCATGACTCGAAGTCATTCATGTCATTCATAGCCTTGATCTGCTCAAAACATATAGAGCCCTGAGCTCATTCCTCGAGCTCATGACTCAGAGTTATTCAAATCATCTACAACATTGAGTTGTTCATAGTAGCTAGAGCCTCAAGCTCACAAACCAGAGTTGTTCATGTCATCCACAACCTTGAGGTGTTCAAAGCATCTAGAGCCCAGAGCATACGACCTTGATGTTAGGATAGAGCCCTCAAAAACATGACATGATGTAATAAAATTGGAATTAATTATTTATTAAATGATGTTCCAGTTTCACATTTATTTATCCTCATTCCATGTATTATATTTATAAGCATTGTTGTCTGCATCTTTTGCATTATATGTGACTTAGGTGCATTAAGAGTTACACAAAAGATCTAAGTCATGGGTTCCTTGCAAATAGATGACTTGTTCACAACCAGTTCATGGGTCTAAGCAACCCATTAGAGTTTGTAGTGTACCACCTACGAATTGGAGGAATGGTTGGTCTTAGCTATCGAGATTAGCTTCCCATGGTGAGTGCACTAGTGTGTATGGTTACACATTGGACAAGACCTACAATTAGTCATGACTTGAGGCTATTAAGTAGTCATGACCGCACCAAGTTGCTTCATTATGTTATCTCTCAACCTTGAGAGAATATTAAGCTTGTGCTAAAGTTAGCAATGACTTTGACCTACAGGTGAGATCGTAAGCTGATCATATATTCCCTATAGATTGGGTCACTATTGATGGAAGTTGGTAACAATAGGTATTCTCAATAAAGGCACCATGATATCTCTTGGGATTGAGACAGTGTATCCCGTTGGGTGATCTTAAGGAGGTCTGTTCATAAAAACTATGGTCACAGTAGTTCTTTAAGTGAAACTTGACATAGGCTCTTTGAGAGATAAGACATGTTAATTGAACACACAATAGGAGGACCTGTAACTCAAGGATAGAAGAGGTAGTCTTGAAAGGCTGATAGCTTTCACCCTGTTAGACTACAGACACAAGTTCATGGGGAGACTAAACACAGTGGATAGCAGGTCACGGACCTGAGCACTTGGTGTCTCGTTGTTATTTATATAGGATACCGGAGTTCAATTAATTATTTATAGTGGGATGTTGAATCAACTTTAGAATTGGATTATGAGGGAGTCAGTATTTCTATGGGTCCTAGTGGTCAGTGAACAAGGTCTCTAGATTGGGCTAGTTGATTAATTAGTAAACCCTATTAGGTTAATTAATCAATTAAAACCCATTTTGGGCTAGATTAAGTGACCTAAGCCCATGTGGTCAAGTCACTTAAGCCCACTTAGGAACCCTATAAATACCCCATAGGGGTTAGGGTTTCCATAGCTTTTGTCTTTCACCATTCAGAGAGATTGAGAGCCATAGCCTCCATCCTCTTTTCCTCTCCATCAGAAGTGTGCCAAGATCAAGGTTCGAGTCATCAAGTGGAAGAGTTCAGGTTTATGAGACTTCTGTGATTTTGATCTTCATCTTCACCATGTGGATTTGATTAGGGAACATCTGAATCTGAGGTATGGCTTTTGTTAGCACTTTCTAAATCCTTTTTAATTATAAAAAGTTATTTTCTTGATATGCATAGTATTTATAAAAAGCCTAGGATACATTCATGAGTTCCTATGGTGATTTAAGGGAAAAGAAAGAATCTTGGAAGTTCTTGATTTGAGATCCTTGGCAGCACATTTTCATCATTTTTAACATAAAATAAGGATACATTATTATGGGTTTCTTAGAGAAAACCACCTATTTTTTTCAAGCTTAGGAAGTCACGAATTCAAGGCTTCAAACGGATCACAATTTGGAGTTGAAACGAGAGAGTTATAGCCGATTGAATCAAGGCTGCATAGAGAGCATGGCAGCACAGTGACGCTGAATTCAACTCAAAATAGGGGCTACCTTCTATGAGCTTTTTGGGACAAATCACATATGGATTTGAATCTTAGGAAGTCAAGAATCCAGTGCTACAAACAGATTTCAATTCAGAGTTGAAACAAGGGAGATATGGTTGATTGAAGCAAGGCTGCGCAAAGGGCAAGCAATTATAGGATTAAGTTTGGGCCAAATTGTTTTTAGTTATTTAGGCTCAATTTTTGGGCCTCTTTTTGGGCTCTTTTTATGGAAATTGGGCCCATTGGGTTTTTTCTTTTTTCACTAACCCTATCTTTGGTTGTAGGGCTATTTTGGTAATTTGGATTTTATTGAAATTTTAATTACCAAATTTGCAATAGGATCCCTAAGGCCATGGGAATTTGATTACTACTCAAAAAGTGCTATTTGATAGCTTGTAATTAACTCTTTTAAACACTTTTGAGTAGTAGTTATCACCTTTTAACCCAATTAACATGTTAAGGACCCTTGCAATCAATTCTAATCAAATTGTGTTAAGTTTTGGTGTTTTGATAGCTTTTTGATCACCAAAGCAATCCGAGATTGAGGAGAGTTCTTTGGAATCCATGGCAAAGCAATGGAAAGCTTAGAAACATGAAGAACCAAAGCTTTGAAGTCCTTTGCCATAAGCAAATCCGAAATGCAAGGAGTGTGGGATCCTCCCAAAAAAATGTCGCGTGGCTCTCTTTCCCTTGCACACGCAGATGGTCCCCCTTGCAACGCGCGGCATAGCTCATTCCACCAAGGGAAGAATTTTGTCCGGCCGACGTTCCACCTTCTCCGGATATTTCACATCCGACTCCTGACGCCAGATGGGAGAGGAGGGCGTTTCAACTTCCCCGGTCAGACATGTCTGGATCCTCTGATAGCGCTTACCCAGAGAGTTTTTTGCACAGTGTCGCGGTGTTCTCCTAAAGCTTCCTGATATGTGCGACCGACATTTTGAGATTTTTTTGCTTTAGATATTTGTTATCTAAATCCCCAAAGTCTCCTTGTAACCCACCTATCATAGGATTCCTTAGTCTTTAAGTAAGAACAAAGGGTAAATAAACCCATATTTAAAAGGTTGTCAGGGACGGAAGACAAGGCGGATACACAGACGCTTTGTATAGTTTTTGGAAGGAAGTAAAATAGGGAGTTTTTGCTCTACCTTACCTACTTGTTTTTTATTGTTTATATTCTTCTAATTCTTCTTACTAGCCAAACAAGCTCTGAGGAAGTTTCCTCAGAGAATGAGTGGCTAGACTTTTAGTTCCTTGGAGCTAAGGTTGCCGGGAAAGGTTCCAAGTGCAAGAATTTATAGCTTTGTGGTTTCAGCCATTAATGAAGAGGAAGTGTGATCCTTTAATGATTTCTATGTTTTTAGTTAACTTAAAACACCTTCAATTCACTTGAGCCAACACTTGGTAAGGCAAGTGATCTCCGTCCATGGAGATGCACTAGTTTACCTCTTGCGAGCTTTTGGGAAGTGACTTGAAGGTAGGATTTTCTAGAATTGCCAACACTTGGTAAGCTTTTGGACTCTAAGGAGACATCCATTAGTTATCTCTTGCGAGCTTAAGAAGGGAAGTCCAAAGTTAAAGATCACCTTGAATGGCAAATGCTAGGTGAGAGGCACGAGCCATTACAAGTTGCATCAGTGAGAGGGAATTAGAGCTGAAATCCATTTAAAGGATACATCTGTACAACACCGGTTAGAGAATTGACTATATGTTAATTCTCTAATGTGAGGAAATGAACCAAATGATCGGAGCTCTGTTTTTGCATAAGGAACCTCCCCTGTGAACCCAAACCTCCAAGGAATATTTTTCTTCATAAGTAATTTCCATTACTTTCTTTTAGTTAGCTTGAAACAAAACCTCGTTTAACCAAAGTTTGTGTTTTATTTCTTAAGCTAACCTTGAAATGAAAAAGCACCAATTTAACTTTGAATTGGTATCAGTTGTGAGTTGAAAACCCTTCCCAGAGAACGATCCTAGAGCCACTATGCTATATTAGCTAAAGCTATCCTAATGCATGGTGATATAGGTTATAAATTTTGTTGATTACTCCCTCAATCAAAGAGCACCAGCTAGACAAGAATCAGCTGAGACACCAATTGGGTATGAATCAGAATTGTTTATTTAATTTTCTTTTATGTCTTTTATGCTTCTTCTTTTTTTTTTTTTTTTTTGGCATGGAACATATTTTGGTATTCTTAAGTTAATGAATTTTCATATTTTTCCTTATGTTAGATAATTTATTAAATTGGAATGTACTATGAATTATGAAAATTTTATTTTAGGTAAAGACAAGTTGGAAAAAAAAAAAATCTACTTCATTTTCAAAATTAAACTCTTAGAGATTTTTTTTTTCAAAATTAATCTTTTTAGATTTTAGATCTCTAAGAATTTTTTTATTTTAAGGAAGAAGTTTTATTTTTCCAAGTCTTTAAACTAATTTTTTCCTATTTACCACAAGATTCTAATTTAAAGAAATAAATTATTTTTGAAAAAATATATGATAGATAATTCATGGCTAAGATAGCTTACCAAGATATTGTTTCAAATTAAATGAATTAAAATGGTAATTTTTTATTTTCTTAAAATAATAAATATGAGTTTTATTTCCATTATTATTTATTTAAGAAATTAGTTGTTGTCATTTGGAATTTCAAATTCCTTTTGGGACTTTCCTTTATTTGGGTTATATGGTTTTCCAGACTCTCTCCCCTAGAGAGAAGGAGAATGACACCTAAATTGGTCCTTTGGGCTCTTCTCCCCTAAGAGAAGGAGGAAACAATTTGGTTTGAAAAGGAAAGTTCAAGGATAAGGAATATGAAAGATATCCTTATTTTCCATAGAAATCCCAATTTAAGTCATAAATAAAAGTTGTGGAAATTCTCATGATAGATAATTTATTTTAAGGTAGTTACCAAAATTATCTTAAAGTCTCTATTCCAAAATATTAAGTGGGAGTGGGCCATAGGCAAGTCCATAGCCTTCAAGATCAAGCCCATCTTGATTTTGGGCCTATCACCATCCTAAAGATGGGGTGGCCCAAGGAATCAAGAGATATGGACTATCCTTTATGGACAAAACTATATATGTTTGTAGTGGGAGTGGCCAATCCTAAATATGGAACTCTTCACTTTGTAACATTGATGTCAAGGATCTTGGTTACACGCTTAATTTAGACATGAAGTAGTAGAATCACCTAAAGTGATCCCACTTTCATGGGCTAAGGGCTAAACATAAAGGTATGTTGATCAATGCCTTAGGATAACCTTAGGAGGTTTAAGGTAGGTTGATTAATTAGAGAGGGTCTCTACCTAGTAATAAGAGTCATGACCTACCTAAAGTAAGCTTGATTCCTATGATACTAGGATACCTTGCATGGATATATGTAGTTTCAAAACACTATATTTTTCCTAAATTAATTCCCAACTTGCCTTGAATGCTCAGTTTCTTTTTATTAATGCATGGAATTATTATATTTGATACCGATATCATGTCTTTAACCTATCACCTATTATCTTTTGTTTAAATTAGACCTAATTGTATATTGAAAATAATCTGGATATAGTATTTATTACATAGAAGTTGATTTTGATAGAGTTTGTTATTTCCTTTAAACAATCTTATCACAAAGTAAGAGAAGCATATCAAAGGTGGCATAAGACAAATAAAAAGACTAAGTCTCTCATACTTGGATCCTTAGATAATGTGTTTCAAAAACAACACATGTCTATTTCCATAGTCTATGATATGCTCTTTAAAGTTACAAGGGTTATTTCGTGATAAGGGCAAGTCAACTAAACAAGTTGCCCTTAAGATTATCATCAACACTAGGATTCAAGTTATTTTAGAGATCTTATCAGATTCCTTTGGGATGCTGTAGACCATCAATTTTGTCCCTTGACACTTGCATTTATCCTATGAGTGTCACATGTATCCATGTTTTCATATGGCACCACTGGGGCCTCCTTTTGGGCTTAGTCGGCTTTTTTTTAGCCTTGTTTAGGTTCGTATGTGGTTCATTGTGGTGAGAGTATGGTTCATTTTGGAGTGTCATCGTGGCCATTTTCCTAGTTGTTGGCACCATGCCATAGGAAGGAAGTGGGGCCATCCCGAAGTTTTAGCTCAGTTGGAGTTTATCGGAGTGTGTTTGAGCTCGGAGCACTTGGGCCTGTTTTAGCCATATCTCCCTCATCCTACCTCGAAATCATGCACCATTTTTTTCATGGACTCCTTATTCTTCAAGGAAATTTTTTTCAAAATTTCATAATTTTTCTTAACCGGCTCGACCGGTCCCTAAAGTTTCAGTTTAGGTAGAATTCATGGGAGTAAGTCCGAATTCGGAGCACTCGGGCTTGTTTTGGCCATATCTCCCTCATCCGACCTTGGAATCATGCACCATTTTTTTTTCATGGACTCCTTATTCTTCAGGGAACCTTTTGTCAAAATTTCATAATTTTTCTCAACTAGTTCGACCAGTTAGCGTCCGGTTTGACCGGTTGGCATCCTGTTTGACCAATTGGCGTCCAGTTCGACCGGTTGGCATCCGGTTCAAACGGTTCATCAAGCTAGCTTGTATGGAGCACTGGTTTTGATGATTTTGAAGCCCAATTCCTACATGACTTAGGCCCATAAGCTCCAGATTGGTCTTGGGCTATATTGTGGGTCCATTTTGGGGCTTGGTTTGGGTTTCTTGCAGCCCACCATGAATCCGTATGGATCTTTGGTGGTGAAGCAAGTTGAAAACTTAAAGGAGTCAGCTTGCATGGAGAATTGGTGAGGAGAGTTATTGGGGAGTGTGGTTTTGAGGTTGAAGGGTTGTTTTCCAAAGCTGAATGCATGGGAAAATGAATGGAAGCCGGAGGAACAAAGGGGTCTGATATAAAAGCCAAAAGAGGGGAAGAAAATGTGGGACTTCTCTCTGGATTCTAGGAGGAAACTCTGTCAAAATGATGAAAGCTAAAGGAGAAAAGGGTGAGAGCTTAAAAGAGAGAGAGAGAGTGGGGGAAGAGTTCTGGACCTGAGAAAGTTCTGTGTGTTGGGAGAGAAAGGAAAAGAAAGAAGAGAGGAAAAAAATAAAAAATAAAAAAATAGAGGAAAGAGTGAAGGAGACGGAGGTTTTGAGAGATTTTCTGGTTGTAGAGGGAGTAGTTTCTTATTCGTGTTGTTGAAGGGGAAGACCTTGATTTCTGGAAGTGGAACTTGGACGTTTGCTACCCCAGTGACTTCATTTCTACCTCAGGATCTTCAACGCATGCATAGGTAACTCTTTGATCCTGCTTTCTGCTATTTTATATTCTGATTCTTTTTTAGGTTTGTTGCAATAATCTATTTAGATAAGAAAATGAGGGCCTTTGCTGATTAGTCTTTGGGTCAAGTTTGTGAATTGTCTGAGACTATGCACATCTGATTCAACTGAGAGTGAGTCTATTATTTTTTGAGCATTCGAAACGGTCATTGGAGGTATATGAAAGATAAGGTTGGGATCCTTGCATTTTTGTTATTGCATGCCTAAGCTCCCATGTATGGTGTGATTTGTTTTGTGAACAAAGCAAGTATTTCTCTCATTAGCAACCAGTTTTGATTTGCTTTGAGTAAGCAAAGGTCTCTGGTGCTCGGATTCAGATTTGGAATGAGGGTTCCTTAGCCCTTAATTTAGGTTTGTTTTGCTTTCTTCATAAGGCCTTCGTGGTTCCCCTTGTCATTGCATCTAGAGGACCTTTGGGGTTTTGGTTCCCATTTGTGGGTAAGGTTCTGGGTTTTAGAATTAAACTGATCTCTTGTGTGATTTGGTTGCTACTAGAGATCCTCTATTTTTTTATTTCTGCTATTATTTTCTTCTGCTGTTACTTGTGTGTGGTTTTCTTGGCTAACTGATCATTGATTGGGTTTCAAAGGCTGTCCAAGTTTAGTTTTTTTTATGTTGGCCCCTAAGGCCTTAACCTTAGTAGTTTGTAAATAAAAAGGGGCTTGCACTTTTAGTTTAGGGAACCATTCCCTTTAGTTTTGATTTGAGAAAAAGTCTCTTTGGACTGTTTTGTTTGGAATTTGGGGTAGACCATTTTGGTTTTTCAATTAGGATTAGAGTTTATGGAATATTGGTTGAGCCACTGTGCTCATCATTCAGCCATTGGGGCCTCCTTGGTCCTAGATTTGGCAAGGGAGGGGACATGGTATTCATTTCTTTTGAATGTAGGAAATACGGTTAATTTGTTTGGGAAGTAGGCCCTTTCATTTGTGGCCTTGCCCTTTTAGGCATGCATGCTAAAGTCTTATGGAAAAATTGCATCTACTAAAGCATTGACTTAAGTGGTGAATTTTAAAGAAAACAATGCATTTTGGGTGGCTCGGGTTTGGCCTTTTATGGTACACATCGCATTGTTTGGGCCTGTTCTCCCTCATCCGGGCTTGGAATTGAGTGTCGTTTGTTTTTTTGGATTCCTTATTCTCTGAGGAATATTCTGGTAAAGTTTCAAATTTTTTCTCAATCGGATGTACCAGTTGGGAACCGGTTCAACAGGTGGCTTGGTGGCAGCCTTGTTCTATAAATGCTTTGCATTGTTTCAGCCGGTTCTCCCTTATCCGAGCTCAGAATTGAGTGCCGTTTGTTTTTTTGAATTCCTTATTCTCTGAGGAATATTCTGGTAAAGTTTCAATTTTTTTTTCAATCGGATGCACCAGTTGGGAACCAGATCAACAGGTGGCTTGGTGGCAGCCCTGTTTTATAAATGCTTTGCATTGTTTTGGCCGGTTCTCCCTCATCCAGGCTCGGAATTGAGTGCTGTTTGTTTTTGTGGATTCCTTATTCCTTGAGGAATATTCTGGTAAGGTTTCAAATTTTTTATCAATCGGATGAACCAGTTGGGAACCAGTTCAACAGGTGGCTTGGTGGCAGCCCTGTTTTATAAATGCTTTGCATTGTTTTGGCCGGTTCTCCCTCATCCGGGCTCAGAATTGAGTGCCGTTTGTTTTTTTGGATTACTTATTCTCTAAGGAATATTATGGTAAAGTTTCATATTTTTTCTCAACCGGTTGAGCCAGTTGGGAACCAGTTCAACCGGTTCTGCTAGGTAGTTCCAGCTTCAGCGTGTTTTGACCCCCATTTTTGTTATGGTTTGGGCACTTAGGCTCCAAGTCACTTGTAGGCCACCTTTAGGGTCTGAATCCAGATTTGGTTTGAATTAATGTGGGCCCACCTATGATTTAAAAGTATCATTGGCTAGGAAGGTCGGGGGGAGGGGGGGGGGGGGTTTATTGTGAATGTTTGGCTTAGGCACATTTTGATGTTTGTTTAAAAACTGATTGCCACGTGTTGACTAACCCCTCATTGCAGCGCTTGGCTAGGGACCCAAGGTACGTACTTTGACCCATGGTTTGAGCTCATTTGTGGGCCTTGGTATCTAGTGATTGATGTTTTGACATGTGATTGCCATGCATGCTTGTTGAGTATTTATTCCTATTGGCTAATCATTTATGCAGCGCTTGGCTAGGGACCATAGGTATGTGTTTGATTGTTGGATTTTGTGTTAGTATGCCCACATGGAATTTGGATTGCGATGCTTGTTTTGCATTGATGCTTATTGACTGATCTTTTCTACAGCGCATGGCTAGGGACCTCAAGTACGCCATTTGTTGATTTATTGAGTGCCTATGCATGCTAGATATCGAGTAGGTTTATGTGATTCGTGTTGTCTATGATTAGCCTAAGAGGTTATTTGATCCTTGACCCATATACTCCCACATGCCCAATTCAATAGTAGAGACCGAGTTCCAAGCCTAAAAGGGTGCTACCTCACATGAGGTACCTTCTCGATAGGTAACCTGATCCTCGGACCCAGACTCAAGTTTCGTAGACCGCTTTTTCCATACTGGAGTCATCAGGGGTTTTTGTTCTTACTTAATTTTTCCCCTTTAAAAAAATAAAAATAAGAAGTAAGTGGCGACTCCAAACAAAACCGTTCCTTATAGGGGACGGATTTTTCAAAACTCGTAAACCACTTTTCCATTCCATTCCACACTACTTTTTTAAAAAAGAGATAGTGAGTCACACCATCTGAGTGGATCGGGTGAGGGTCCACAGATGGGTAAGAAGATTCTCAAAGAGTAAAAGGGTGTACATATGGAAGTTAGGGTTCTTCAAGTTTTTCTACCAAGAATAAGAAGAACAACACCAAATAAGGAGAGTTCAAGAAAAGGAATGAGAGAACAAACTCATGGACAATGACTCCTTTGTGACCTTGTAGGATATTTAAAAAATGAATGCTTGGAGTGCCTAAGGATAGGCAAGTACACATTATGTTCTTGTTGTTGAATACATAGTGGTGGATTTCACCAATTGTGGTGGATAGATTCTAAGCCCACTATTTGTAGTTCTTTGAAAGGTCTTCAACAAGTGAGAAGGTCACATGATGGGATTGTACTTACCTTAGCTCCAATTGCAAGATTAGTTGTAAAAATTAGTGGGAGGTATTACCTTTTTTATGTGAGACTCCATTACCACTTTGCCAAGTAATGAGAATAGTTAGATCTCACTAAAAGAAACAACCTAGCACTAATCAAACCATTTGGCTTCTAAAGGCTATGTCATATTAGTCTCTATAGGATCCAAAGACTAATTAAGTTTGGACCTTCTTAATCCAAAAGATCTTTCAATCTATGAATTCTGTATAGATGATAAAATGACCAATAGGCCCCTTTATTTTTAAATGATGTGGAACCAAGGAATGTTTGGAGTTAGTGCATACTCATGTATATGAGCCTTTTTGTGTTTATATATGGAAAATATGGGTATTTGATCATTTTATTGATAAATACTCTAGTTTTGGATATATTGATACGAAATCTGATGCCTTTGATAAATTCATTGAATTTAAGGCGGAATTAGGTAACCTATTAGGGAAACATATCAAGACACTTTGATTAGATCGATGTAATGTGTCTAGTAGGTTCGATAATTTCCACGTGGAGCAAAAGATGATATCTTAGTTGTGTGCACCAAGGACTCCATTGCAAAATGGAGTAATGGAAAGAAGATATTGAACTTTGATAGACATAGTGAGATTGGTGATTGGTTTCTCATTACTTCCCATATTCTTTAGGGATATATCTTAAAGAATGTAGAATACCTCTTTTTCTAAAGAGGTGTATCACTTTATAAGACATCCAAGAGGATTTAAGGATTATTACTTTATAGTCAGGATTATCAAAAGGTGTTTATTGTTACAAATATCAGATTTATGATGAAGACTATATGATATGTAATAAGACAAACACAACATACTATGGATCCAATACCAACCATTCCCATCTCTTGTACGTAGATGCCTTGTCATAGAGAGAGGGTTGTTAAATAACCAGACCGATTCATGTATTTGGGAAAGTCTTTCGAGGCCATTCTAAAGGAACATGATATCGATCCCATAGATTACGATAAAGGAATGATTGATATGGATGCACATCTTTGGTAAAAAACTATGGAGGTAGAGTTAGAATCCCTCTGATTCTAATGTAGTCTGGGTTCCTGTAGAAGCACTTAAAGGGATAAAATCCATAGGTGTAAGTTAGTCTATAAGAGGAACAAAGGAGTAGATGGAAATTTTGATTTTTATGTGCTTAGGTTGTAGCTAAAGGTTATAGTTCGAAACATTGTTTCAAAT
The DNA here is from genome assembly GCF_004353265.1 of Vitis riparia. Taxonomy (NCBI): domain Eukaryota; kingdom Viridiplantae; phylum Streptophyta; class Magnoliopsida; order Vitales; family Vitaceae; genus Vitis; species Vitis riparia. The sequence goes on from NC_048447.1 coordinate 4,687,014, forward strand.
ATAGGAAACCTTTTCACCAGTAGCCATATTAAGATCCATTAGAATACTCCTACCCATTGCGGTGTATCTTATTTACGAGATATTGCAACAGGATGGCATGATAGTGTTCTTAAATGATTATCTTGATATTAGAATATATATGATATAATAAGATATTTTCAAAGCAAAGGGCCTTGTGTGTACAAGAAGGTGCAGGAAAGCATGGTGGTCTTTATGATCTTGTATGTTAATGACATTCTACTCATTAGTGATGATGTAAGGTTATTGTCATTAGTTGAGATTTGGTTGTTTACTCTATTCCAGATGAAGATCTGGGAGAAGCGTAATATATTCTTGGGATTAAGGTCCTTAGGGACCACAAGAATAGGAAACTCACGTTATCTCAAGCTACCTACATAGATAAGCTTTTGGTCAAGTATGTGAGGCAGGATTCCAAGAAAGGATACCTTTTGGGCATGGAATTCCCTTTCTTAGGATCAATGTCTTAAAACACCTAAGGAGAAAGGGTGTATGCAGGCAATAGCCTATGCCTCTATAGTGGGTAGTCTTTTGTATGCGATGCTATGTACTAGGCTAGATATTTGCTTTGAAGTGGGTATGATGAGTAGATATCAATCTAATCCAGGTCCAAAATATTGGACAATTGTCAAGCATATACTCAAGTATCTTAAGAGAACGAGGGATAATGTGTTTGTGCTCCAAAGAGTTAAGATAGTTTAAAGGGTGACATGATGGTTGACAAGATACCTTTTATGGAGAACCTGGTGGGTCCCTTCACCAAGACATTGATAAGGAGAGTCTTTGTTGGTCATAGGGATAACATAGGTTTTAGATGAGTATCTGGCATGCTTTATAGGCATGATACTTTAAGGGCTAGTGGGAGAATGTTAGGATAGAGCCCTTAAAAGTATGACATGATGTAATAAAATTGGAATTCATTATTTATTTAATGATATTCAATTTTCACTTTTATCTATCTTCATTCCATGTATTATACTTTATGAGCATTGTTACCTACATCTTTTGCATTGTACGTGACTTATGTGCATTAAGAGTTGCATAGAAGATTTAAGTCATGGGTTCCTTGCAAATAGATGACTTGTTCATAATCGGTTCATGGGTTTAGGCAACCCATTAGAGGTTTTAGTGCACCACCTCTTAATTAGAAGGTTGGTCTTAGTTATCGAGATGGGCTTCCCATGGTGAGTGTACTAGTGTGTATGGTTACACATTGGAAGAGACCTATGGTGAGTCATGACTTAAGGCTATCAGTTAGTCATGACCTCATCAAGCTGCTTCATTGTGTTATCTCTCAACCATGAGAGAATATTAAGCTTGTGCTAAAGTTAGCAATGACTTTGACCTACAGGTGAGATCGTCAGCTAATCATATATTCCGTATGGATAGGGTCACTGTTGATGGAAGCAGGTAGCAATAGGTATTCTTAATAAAGGCACCAAGATATCTCTTGGGACTGAGGCAGTGTGTCCCGTTAGGTGATCCTAAGGAGGTGTGTTCATGGAAATTATGGTCATAGTAGTTCCTTAAGTGGAACTTGACATAGACTCTTTAAGAGCTAAGACATGTTAATTGAACACACAATAGGAGGATCTATAACTTAAGGATAGTAGAGATAGTCTTTAAAGGCTGACAGCTTTCACCTTGTTAGACTATGGACACTAGTTCATGGGGAGACTGAACACAATGGATAACAGGTCACACGGACTCGAGCACTTGGTGTCTCATTGTTATTTACATAGGATACTAGAGTTAAGTTGATTCTCTATAGTGGGATGTTGAATCAACTTTAGAATTGGATTATGAGGGAGCCAATATTCCTATAGGTCTCAATGGTCCCCGTTCTGAGCTCATATACCTTGTTGGCATGGGTTATGAGGGTCAAGTTGACTTTACGTTCACTTTTGTGCATAAGGGCATTTTGGTAATTATGCAAGGTTGCATAGGGGGTATGTGAACAAGGTTTTTGGATTGAACTAATTAATTAATTAGTAAACCCTATTGGGTTAATTAATAAATTAGAACCCATTTTAGGCTAGACTAAGTGACCTAAGCCCATGTGGGCTCAAGTCACTTAAGCCCACTTAGGAACCCTATAAATACCCCCTAAGGGTTAGGGTTTCCTTAGCTTTTGTTTTCCACCATTCAGAGAGATTGAGAGCCATAGCGAGGCAACTTTCAAAGCCTTTTTCCTCTTTTTGCCAACCAAGAAGCTATTCCAACTTAAGAGCACCCTTCTCATAGATGAATGCATCACCCACTATATATGAAATAGAGAAAAGACCAGATGCCACAATAAGCTTGCTTTTGAACAGTGCAATAGAATATGATCTCCCGTTTCCTCTCCAACCTTGCACATGTAGCATATGTTTGACATCCTCCATCTCCTCCTTCTAAGCTGGTCTTTGGTCTCTTAGCTTAAGTTGCCTTCCAAGAAAAAAATACTAGCTCTTATAGAGGCCCAGGAGTTTCACACTGTATTGTGGGGGAAAGGCTCCGCTCTTCTACTTTCTAGAGAGAAGTAAAAAGACTGAATTGAAAAAACTCGATTCTTAGTCCCCAACTTAACCATGTCATTAATTATACCCAAAGCAATGAAGTAGTTATGCAACCTCCCAAAAAAGGCATCAACATCCTCCAACTCCCAATCATTGAATTATCTAATAAACCTCAAGCCCCAACTACCCTCATGCCAAACATGTAGAAGGAGAACCACAGAGGATAGTCATCAAGGAAGAAATGATGAAGAAACACATGCCTCCACCTTTCCCCCAAGCTTTGTATGGGAAAATCATACAGAGCAAGTCTCAAGTGAGAGATGCAAACTTCTTATGGGATCCGGGCAAGCTAAATCAGGATCAAATTTTTTGATGAACTTAGTCTTTCTAAAGACTAGCTAGTCCATATCTTTTTGTTTTTCTTATTACTTGTTTTAATTTTGATTTCAATGCTTTAATTTTAATTTGTTTTGATGTAACATAGGTTTTTGGATGATCAGAATCAGGAGGAATGTCAAAAGAGGTGAAATAAGGAAGTTGGGAATCAAGAGGAGCTCAAAAGCAAGGAGAGAGCATGGTCTGCGAGATTTTGCAGCCTAAAGAGGGCCGCTGCGAAAATGGCCTCCCACTACGAAATGGTTTCGCAGCCGCCTAGCGCCCTCTGCGAAAATTTTCGCAGCTGCGAAGTGACCCCATGGCACACGAGTGCCATTTCGCAGCCCCATACATCCATTTCGCAGCAGCGAAATGGTTTCAAAACCTCCACACCTTGAAACCCTCCATTTCGCAGCCGAGATGCCATTTCGAAGGGTGTTTCGTAGCTGTGAAACCACCCTTTGGCACACGAGTGCCATTTTGCAGCCCCGTACACTCATTTCACAGCTGCGAAATGGTTGCGAAATCTCCACGCCTTAAAATCCTTCATTTCTCAAACCATTTCCCCCATTTCTCAATTGTTGGACACATTTCGAGTACTTCCTGAAGTCCATTTCATCATACCATATTTCATTTCAAAGATCGGGAAGTCAGGAGTCCAACGCTTCAAACGGTCTGCGAATTGGAGTTGAAACAAAGAAGTTATGGCCGTTTGAAGAAAACCGCGCAAACCAAGATCGGAAATTTCACAGCCGCGCCCCCATTTCGCAGGTGGTTTCGCACCCCTTGGCACACGAGTGCCATTTTGCAGCCACCCAACCCCATTTCGAAGCTGCAAAATGGGCTGCAAAAATCCCACTCGGCTGCAAAAATCCCTCCTGGCTGCGAAATTCCCCTTTGGCTGCGAAATGATTTCGCAGCCCCATAGTACCCCCTGCAAAAATCCCCTTTGGCTTACGAAAATGTTTCTTTTTTTTTTCTTTCCATTGGCTGTGAAATGATCTCCAAGATTCCAAATGGCTGCAAAATGATTTTCAAACTTCAAAATAGACTGCGAAAATGTTTATTTTTTCCCTTTGGCTGCGAAAATGTTTCTTTTTTCCTTTTGGCTTCAAAATGGCTACAAAATGGCCTCCAAACTATGAAATGGTTTGTGAAAACATCTTACAAAGCCAAGGGAAGTTACGAAAATGCCAACAGAGCCTCGCAAACATGCATCTAAAGAGGAGAGCCCTCTCACTGAGATCACACACACGAAGCCTCTCACTCCATTTATGACCTCCTTAAATCATCACAACCCATAGTTCCAGCTGAGAGCTCTAGCCGAGGAGACTATGCCATCTAAGGAGACTACCAGAACAGAGGTCAAAGTCCTGAACCAACCCACTTAGAAGGCCACCACAGATGCATCATCTCCACAAGACCTTACCATTACTTTATCATCTCTTTACTTTTGTCTTTACATATTATATTAGTATAAATAATTCCATGTTTTGATGTTTTATATTCTGGGATTGGATGTATTACTGATGATACATCATATATAGACATCATTTTTGTTTAAACTTGGCATTTTTCTATTTCCTCTACTCACTAACTCTTTTGTTTTTTTGAAACATGTGGTTTCTCCTATACGACCAAGACTCCATGTCAGTCAAGAGGTACCACTTTCTCCCTATTTTTCAATCGTTTTTGTCATATTGAGGACAATGTTCAGCTTGGTTGGGGGGAGAGTTGAGGAAGGAAGTTTTGTTATTAATGCTAAGTTATTTTGGTAATTTAGTTGCTTTTTGCTTAATTTTAAAATTTTTGAAGTTTTTATTCTACTCTCCATGGTTATTAAGGAAAAATTCTCAAAATGAAATAGAGAGAACTTGAATTTTTATCTTTTTACTTGACTTAGAGTTTGTCTTATGCTTACTAAAGTTGATGAATTGTTGAAACTTCTATTGAATTCAACCTTAGTTCTTCCACTTTAACCTATTCACACACTGTGCACAAAAGGTTCCGATTATAAGATGAAAAACTATTTCCCTCTTGACTTAGGAAAATTTAGACTTGGTACTTTTGAACTCATTTAATAGTGTTGGGGCACCTTATGAAAGGCCAATGAGTCTTTGAAGAAAAGAAAGAAAGAAAGAAAAAGGTTTGCTTTCCTTGAAACCCGAGCAAGGTCTGAGGGGTATATGGTGAAAATCTTTAAAACCTAGTGCCCTAAGCCTTCATTGGTTGGGAGTCACCTACCTCAATGCTCGTTACAAGGGTGAATAGGTGGAGTTTAACATACTGTAGGTGCTTGAGTATTAAAATTCATTCTCAAAAGTCCGGGGTAAAATCCGAGGAGTTAGTGGTTGAAAGATCCTTAAAGCTTGATGCCCTAAACCTTAATTGGTTGGGAGTCAATGATGGACCCCCGTTACATGGACAATTTAGAAAAGAATACCTTTAAGCGTTGTACTCCTACAATGAAAAAAAATTGTGAAAGGTGCGTTCTTAGCCTATTGGAGGTTGATCAGTTTGCTAAGCTTTGAAAAAGAACTAGGATGGGGGGAGAGATTAGTTCAACATACTATATTCGGAAGCTAATTAATAACACTTAGATTTTTGTGGAAGAATAAGGTTTGACCCTTTGGGAGTGGAAACTCTTTTAAAGCTTAAATTTGCATAATGTCTTCTCTTTATGAATTGTGATTAGACAAGTTATTTGATAACTCTTGTTGAAGTTTGAGTTTTATTTCTTTAATGTTCCATGTGAGAGTTAGATCATCATGCCACTTGAAAATTGTTTTTTGATCAGCATGATGTTGTAAATTATAGTACTTTTTATTTTTCTTTTTCTCTCCTTCATTGCTAAGCGACTAGCAATATGTCGGTTGGGGAGAGTGATTATTACTCAAAAAGGGTTATTTCATAGCTTGTAATTAACTCTTTTAAACACTTTTGAGTAGTAGTTATTACCTTTTAACTCAATTGGCATGTTAAGGACCCTTGCAATCGTTTCTAATCAAATTGTGTTAAGTTTTGGTGTTTTTGATAGCTTTTTTATCACCAAAGCAATCTAAGAAAAGGGAGAGCTTTATATAATCCATGGCAAAGCAAATGGAATCTCATTTAAATGAAGAATTCAAGCTTTGGAGCTTCGTAGTTCTTTGCCAAAGCCAATCAAGAATGCAAGGAGGAAAAAGAGAGAAATCTAACATGAAGAATTCAAGAGGATGGAAATTTTTGGACACATTTCGAGTACTTTCAGGAGTCCATTTTATTCATACTATATGTCGTTTCAAAGCGCAGGAAGTCATGAGTCCAACTCTTCAAACGGTGTGCGAATCAGAGCTTAAACGAAGAAGTTATGGCCATTTGAAGACAACTGCGCAAAGCTAAGCGAAATGAGTTGCGAAAATTTCGCAGGGTGTTTCGCAGCTACGAAACCACCCTTTGGCAGCTCTACCTCCTCATTTCGCAGCTGCAAAATGGGCTGCGAAAATGTCTCCACCCTGCAAAAATGCTCCTTGGCTGCGAAATGGCCCTTGGTTGCAAAATGGCCTCCAAGCTACAAATCAAGTTGCAAATCATCTCCAAGTTGCGGAATCATCTCCAAGTTGTGAAATCACAAATTCAACTTGCAAAACCAAAGTTCAAACTTGCAAAATGGATAATTCAACATGTGAATCAACATGTGAAATCCACCTGTGCAATCTCTGATATTTGCCACCAACTAATTTAGATTTTTTCTCAAGATATTTTCTCATTGTAATCAGTCAAAGATATTATTGGGATATTTCTTAGAAAATATCTTCTCTATATATATCTTTGAACCAATGTAAAAAGGAGACATCAAATATCATATATCATATCATGTAATCCGACAAGAGGAAAAAATATATTTTACGGAGCACTTGCTTTGTTTTTCCTTCATATTTTTGTTTTCTCGTTATTTGTATTTCTAGCAAATCAAACTTTAAGGATGTTTCCTTAGAGGATGAGTGGCTAGGCTCTTTGTCTCTTGGAGTGAAGAAAGTCGGGTAAGTTTACACATGCGTAAATTGGAAGTTTTGTTGTTTTAGTTTTTAATGAAGAGAAAGTGTGACCCGTTAATGGTTTTTATCTTTTTAGTTAACTTAAAACGCCTTTAAATCACCTGGGCCAACACTTGGTAAGGCAAGTGATCTCCATCCATTGAGATGCACTAGTTTACCTCTTGCGAGCCTTTGGGAGGTGGTTTTGAAGGTAGGATTTTCTAGAATAGCCAACACTTGGTAAGCTTTTGGACTCTAAGGAGACATCCATTAGTTATCTCTTGGGAGCTTTTGACGGGTAATCCAAGGTTAAAGATCACCTTAAATGGAAAATGCTAGGTGAGAGGTATGAGCCATTGCAAGATGCATTAGTGAGAGGGATTTAGTGTTTAAACCCATTAAGGGGAAGCATCTGTACCACACCGGTTAGAGAATTAACTATATGTTAATTCTCTAATGCGAGGAAAAGAAACAAGTGATCGGAACTCCCTTTTTGTACAAGGAATTTAAGCCTAGTGATCTGAAACTCCAAGAAACACTTTTCTTAGTAAGTAATTTCCATTACTTTATTTTTGGTTTCACTTAAAAACTAACCTTTTCAAACATCTTTATGTTTTCTTTTAGAGCTATCCTTGAAATGAAAAAGCACCAATTCATCTTTGAATTAATATCAATTGTGAAGTGAAAACCCATCCCAGTGAACGACCCTAGAGCCACTATGCTATGCTAGTTGAGGCTATCCTAGTACATGGTGTAATAGGTTATAAATTTTGTTGATTACTCCCATCTGAGGACCGCAATCAAGAAACACTAGCTAGACACAAATCAAATGGCACCACTATCAGGGACCATTGAGAGGACATGAATTAGCTGAGACACCAATTGGGAACAAATCAATGCCTAATCGAGAAAGTGATCCTGAACCTCTAACAAAGAAAGTGGTTCTGAACTCCAAATTCAGAAAGTGGATCTAAACGAGTAAAGGAGAAAACGACTCTAAGCACCTAACGAAGAAACTGGAATAGAATGCCTGATTAAGAAAGTGGCTCTAAATACTAAACTGAGAAATTGGTAATGAACATCTAAGTTAGAAAGTTGATCTAAATGCTTAACTGAGAAAGTGGATCTAAACGCCTAACAAATAAAGTGGCTCGGAACGCCTAACCGAGAAAATGGCTTTGAACACCTAGATGAGAAAGTGGCTCTAAACACCTAAGTAAGAAAGTGGGTCTGAATGCATTATTGAGAAAGTGGGTCTGAACCTCTAAGCCAAAAAGTGACTTTGAACGCCTACTAGAGAAAGTGGTCCTGAATGCCTAACAAAGAAAGTGGCTATGAATGCATAACTAAGAAAGTGGATCTAAACACCTAAGTTGGAAGTGGCTATCAACAGGTACCTGAGAAAGTGGCTCAAAACGCCTAATAGAGAAAGTGGTCCTAAACGCCTAACTGAGAAACTGGCTTTGAACGCCTAATTGAGAAATTAGCTTTGAACGCCTAATTGAAAAAGTGGCTTCAAGCGCCTAACTAAGAAAGTAGATTTGAATGCCTAATTGAGAAAATGGTTTTGAACGCCTAATTGAGAAAGTGGCACTAAACACATAAGTTAGGAAGTTTCTCTTTACGCCTGATTTAGAAAGTGGGTCTAAACGCATTAGTTAGAAATTTGCTCTGAACGTCTTACTAAGAAAGGGGTCCTGAACACCTAACTTAGAAAGTGCCTCTCAACGTCTAAATGACAAAGTGGCTTTGAATGCCTAACGGAGAAAGTCGCTCAAAACGCCTAATCGAGAAAGTGGTCCAAGACACCTAACTGATAAAGTGGCTCTAAATGCCTGATTCAGAAAGTGGCTTTGAATGCCTAACTATGAAAATGGCATAGAATTCGTAATCGAGAAAGTGGTTTTGAATGATTAATTAAGAAAGGGCTCTGAACGCCTAACTAACAAAGTGGCTCTGAACGCATAACAAAGAAAGTGGCTCTAAACACTTAACTGAGAATGTGGCCCTAAATGCCTAACAAAGAAAGTGGAATAGAATCCATAACTGAGAAAATGGTTCTGAATTCCTAATTGAGAAAAGACTTTGAACGCCTAGCAGAGAAAGTGGCTTTGAACACATAACAAAGAAAGTGGCTCTGAATGTCTAACTGAGAATGTGGCTCTAAATGCCTAATAGAGAAAGTGGCTTAGAACGCCTAACCAAGAAAGTGATCCTGAACCTCTAATAGAGAAAGTGGGTCTGAACTCTAAATTCAGAAAGTGGATTTGAATGCATAACGGAGAAAGCGGCTCTAAGCACCTAACTAAGAAAGTGGAATTGAACGTTTGACTAAGAAAGTGGCTCTGAATGCTAAACTGAGATATTAGCAATGAACACCTAAGTTAGAAAGTTGCTCTAAATGCCTAATTGAGAAAGTGTCTCTAAACGCCTAACAGAGAAAGTGGCTCATAACGCCTAACCGAGAAAGTGGCTCTGGACACCTAGATGAGAAAGTATCTCTAAACACCTAAGTAAGAAAGTGGGTCTAAATGCGTTACTAAGAAAGTGGCTCTGAACCCCTAAGCCAAAAAGTGACTTTAAACACCTACTAGAGAAAGTGGTCTCGAATGCCTAATAGAGAAAGTGGCTATAAATACATAACTAAGAAAGTGGCTCTGACCACCAAAACGAGAAAGTAGCTCTAAACGCCTAAGTTGGAAAGTGGTTATGAACACCTAACTAAGAAAGTGGCTTAGAATGCCTAATAGAGAAAGTAGTCCTAAACGCCTAACTAAGAAACTAGCTCTAAACGCCTAGTTGAAAAAGTGGCTTCGAGAGCCTACTTGAGAAAGTGGATTTGAATGCCTAACTAAGAAAGTGGATTTGAACACCTAATTGAGAAAGTGGCACTAAACACCTAAGTTAGGAAGTTGCTCTTTACGCCTAATTCAGAAAGTGGGTCTAAACGCCTAAGTTAGAAAATGGCTGGGAATGCCTTATTAAGAAAGGGGTCCTGAACACTTAACTTAGAAAGTGTCTCTCAAGGCCTAAATGACAAAGTGGCTCTAAACACCTAACGGAGAAAGCCGCTCAAGACGCCTAACCAAGAAAGTGGTATAGAACACCTAACTGAGAAAGTAGTTCTAAATGCCTAATTTAGAAAGTGGCTCTGAATTCCTAACTATGAAAGTGGCATAGAATTCGTAATTAAGAAAGTGGTTTTGAATGACTAATTGAGAAGGGGATTTGAATGCCTAACTAACAAAGTGGCTCTTAATGCATAACGAAGAAAGTGGCTCTAAACACTTAACTGAGAATGTGGCCCTAAATGCCTAATAGAAAAAGTGGCTAAGAATGCCTAACGAAGAAAGTGGTCCTGAACCTCTAACAGAGAAAGTGACTCTGAACTCCAAATTCAGAAAGTGGATCTAAACGCATAATGGAGAAACTGGCTTTGAGCGCCTAGCTAAGAAAGTGGAATAGAACGCCGAACTAAGAAAGTGCCTTTGAATGCCAAATTGAGAAATTGGCAATGAACACTTAAGTCATAAAGTTTCTCTAAATGCCTAATTGAGAAAGTGGCTCTGAACGCCTAATAAAGAAAGTGGCTTTGAATGCCTAATAGAGAAAGTGGTCTTGAATGCCTAATAGAGAATGTGGCTATGAATGCATAACTGAGAAAGTGGCTTTGTCCACCTAAACTAGAAAGTGGCTCTAAATACCTAAGATAGAATGTGGCTATGAGCACCTACTTCAGAAAGTGGCTTAGAATGCCTAACAGAGAAAGTGGTCTTGAACGCCTAACTAAAAAAGTGGCTTCGAGTGCCTAATTGAAAGAGTGGATACGAATGTTTAACTGAGAAAGTGGCTTTGAACGCATAATTGAGAAAGTGGCACTGAACATCTAAGTTAGGAAGTTTCTTTTTACTACTTATTGAGAAAGTGGGTCTAAACGCCTAAGTTAGAAAGTGGCTTTGAACACTTTAATAAGAAAGTAGTCTTGAATGCCTAACTTAGAAAGTACCATAAACGCCTAACTTAGAAAGTACCTCTAAACGCCTAAATGAAAAAGTGGCTCTGAACGCCTAACAGAGAAAGTGGCTCGAAACACCTAACCAAGAAAGTGGTGCAGAACACCTAACTGAGAAAGTGGCTCTAAACCCCTAACTCAAAAAGTGGTTTTGAACGCCTAACTGAGAAAGTGACTCTAAACGTTTGATTGAAAAAGTGGTCTTGAATGCCTAACCAAGAAAGTGGCATTTAACGTCTAACTAGGAAAGTAGCTCTAAACGCCCAACGGAGATAATCGTCCTGAATGCTTAACTGAGAAAGTGGCTATGAATGCCTAATTGAGAAAGTGGGTTTGAACACCTAAGTCATAAAGTGGCTTTGAACACCTAACTAAGAAAGTGGTTCTAATCGCTTAACCAAGATAGTTGTCCTGAACACCAAACTGAGAAAGTGGCTCAAAATGCCTAATTGAGAAAGTTGCTCAGAAAGCTTAAT